>NC_054702.1:46762178-47020084 GCF_016097555.1 Gigantopelta aegis
ATGTGATGATTGGCGGAGGCTACAAATCACAGACAAGTCTAGTTTTGTCCTGTACTAACAATGTCAGAATACATTACTGTTGTGGTACAGATTAGAAATATGCAGATGTCATCACCAAACAGTGTCACATTGATGGTGTGGGGTGGGATTTCTGTGCACTACAGGACTCCTTTTTACAACATACATGGAAACATGACAGGTATCAGGCATAGTGATGACATTTTGCAGACTTTGGTCCTTCCATCACTTCAGCAAATTAACCCTAGTATCCTTTTCTAAGACCACAATTCCTCTAGGTAGAGTGGCAGGCTATATACCAGCATTTCTTTTGGTGTTTGATAACACTGTTGACCATTGAGAAGTGGTTTCACTCGTTACTGAATTGGTGGTGACGTGTGGGACTTTGGCTTTTGACTTCTGTGTACTCAGTAGTCTTAACATTTTCCCCATGTCTCCAGTGCTGATTTGCATGCACTTGTTACACAGAATTGACCAAACATTGATGATATGATTTTTCATTGATCAACAAACTGTTTGCAAAACTGACATTAAATTATATGACCCATAACTTGTTATGAGTAGTATACATGTGCATTATGCTGCTTTACAACAAGATCATATGTATGCTTACTTCATCTACTATTTACGTTATAAACTGTTGAACCACATTTATGTCAACAACGTAATGTATTACAAATTTAAGGAAATTGCGATTCACAAGTCAAAAGATTTAGGCTACCCTTCCATTAGTGCAGTTCTTGTCGCGTAGCTAGCCGGTAAAAACTTGCATTTTTGGTTTCAGTTTAATTGAGAGAAAAAAAACAAGAAACCAATTTCAAAAAAGAAGCCAGATGCAGATTTTATAAATGCTACCAAAATTATTGTTTTGAACAGTTTGTGTCTAGTGTTCAAATACCATCAGTGACTATTTATGTTGTACAGAGAAATGGTTGAAAACTCAGGGAAGACTTTATTATCAATTATGAATAATTATTACATAAATCAACACATTCATTTCTACCTTTCAGCAATGGTACATTACCCAACCAAAACTTAGATCTTCCAAAAATATTCAACTGCATCTATTATTTCCAAAAAGTTAATTCTTCCTGAATAATTTATAATAATTGTGCTAAAATGTAAAATACTTATAATACATCATGAATTTTAATGTAATTGTGCTAAAATGTAAATGGTTTACAGGCAAACACAATAAAGGGTAAGGCATATATTTTGTAAATTTTTAAGCAAAGAACTTAAAAAGTTTTTGTTCCACAAAAACATAATTAATATATATCAGACATGTACAGGAATAGTTGTCACACTGTATATGCATACTTCAAATTGAAGCGTAGTAGTGAGACAGTATAGGACACCAGCTTGTATTTTAGGCTGAACCTTCAATGAAGGTTTCAGTACCTTTGTTATTACAAGATAAAACTACACAAACAAAAATTATTTCTGCCATGCAGATTTACAAAGCTGACATGAATAGTCTAAAAAACAATTAATAAGTATTGCACTTATAATCAGTTGGAACCTTATAGCTGCTGAATAAAGAGGGTTCCTGTAAATATATTTCATATGCAAGTGCATTTAACCTTAATATCATTATATTGCATGCAACAGAATTTTCACTGTGCCTAATAATCAAATGCAGAAAAAATCCTGATGATCTTATAATTATTTTTAACCCCCCCCCAAAAAACCCCCAATACTTTGTATTTCATGTTCATCAAAATCTATAAAAATAATATTTGTGGATGTATTTGGTAAAGTGTGTGTCTGTGAGAGTGTGTGTGTCTGTGAGAGTATGTGTGTGTCTGTGAGAGTGTGTGTGTCTGAGAGTATGTGTGTCTGTGAGAGTGTGTGTGTCTGTGAGAGTATGTGTGTCTGTGAGTGTGTGTGTGTCTGTGAGAGTGTGTGTGTGTGTCTGTGAGAGTGTGTGTGTGTGTCTGTGAGAGTGTGTGTGTGTCTGTGAGAGTATGTGTGTGTCTGTGAGTGTGTGTGTCTGTGTGTGTGTCTGTGAGTGTGTGTGTGTCTGTGAGAGTATGTGTGTGTCTGTGAGAGTGTGTGTGTCTGTGAGCGTGTGTGTGTGTCTGTGAGAGTATGTGTGTGTCTGTGAGAGTGTGTGTGTGTGTTGTTATTAACTGATCCTTAACTTGTAATGAGTAATATATTATGTAGGATGACAAAAATTGGCTTTAGAAAAGATTTCTTTTTCGCCATCAAAAAGAAAATAGAGCTTTCAAAATATAACATTTACAAACAATACCAATCAATCACAATTATTGATATATTTAGCACTATATAAAATATTTTTTTATACAACACCCAAGTAATCAGTTCCAATGTTTTGGAAACTTTTTCTTATAATTTAGAATGGACTAATATTATTTTTAGTCTTCTTGTAAGAGATGGAAGTTTCATGTAAGTCATAACAAAAGATTATACAGTGAAACCCCTCAAAACCGGACTCACTATAAACTGGAATTCATCCAAAACCCAAAGATATTCAGTTTAGAGGGTTTTCACTGTAATATTAGTTTAATGCCATCACAGAAGTCTGAAACAAACAAGCTGTTTCCTTTCTGATTTAGGTGTACTCAGTCACAGTAGAATGATCTTTGTATTTGTCTGCTGTTTTTGAAGAATTGTGGATGATCAATGTATCCACCACCACACCTTAAAACAGCAGATCTGCCAGCACGGTTCAGGCGCTGACACATCATTACACACTGTTGCTGACGATAATTTTGACACCTCTGCCAATGTAAACGTGGCAGGGGCCTACTCCATACCAGCTTGCAATTTGAAAGCCTTTCAATTGCTTTAACACTGGCAATTGTATCATAAACTCTGATAATGAGGTTTCTTATAGATTCTTGGCCAATGTTGTTTGCACCAACATGAAAAATTATTAAATCAGGGTCCTGGGATGAAGATGAAAGGACCCATTTGATATGTCTTTCAACATGTTGCATCTTCATCCCAGGTAACCCTAACCATTTAACACTTGACATTGGGAATCATGGTAGAGCAAAAATGTGATTCGGCTCTAGCAATCAAGCTGGAGCCAATTATCCACACCAACTTTCGAACACACCTCTCTCCTTTGAACTTATTATACCTTTCAACTGGTTCTTCATTATCGCTGCTTGAATACATTGCTAAAAAACAATGACACAATTAACAATAGCGGTGGTTTTCATCGACTTTTAGCCCAAGTTAAAAAAAATATATAAAAAAAACTGGGAAGGTTGACAGGGATTTGTTTACATATTCCAGTTATACACTTAGTGTGATACTTAGAAACTAATAGCAGTGGTTTCAATCGACTTTAGTATAGATGGAAACATGCGGGTGACTTTTGATATCCTCGGCATTGTAAAATCGGAATTTTAGCCCAAATTAAAAAAAACTATAAAAAAAACTGGGAAGGTTGACAGGGATTTGTTTACATATTCCAGTTACACACTTAGTGTGATACTTAGAAACCAATAGCAGTGGTTTCCATCGACTTTAGTATAGATGACAACATGGAGGTAACTTTTCGTATGCTCGGCATTGTAAAATTTGAATTTTATCCCAAGTTAAAAAAATATATAAAATAAACTGGGAAGGTTGACAGGGATTTGTTTACATATTCCAGTTATACACTTAGTGTGATACTTAGAAACCAATAGCAGTGGTTTCCATCGACTTTAGTATAGATGGCAACATAGGGGTGACTTTTGATATCCTCGGCATTGTAAAATCGGAATTTTAGCCAAAGTTAAAAACATATATTAGAAAAACTGGGAAGGTTGACAGGGATTTGTTTACATATTCCAGTTATACACTTAGTGTGATACTTAGAAACCAATAGCAGTGGTTTCCATCGACTTTAGTATAGATGGAAAGATGGGGGTTACTTTTCGTATGCTCTGCATTGTAAAATCAGAATTTTAGCCTAAGTTAAAAAAATATATAAAACAAACTGGGAAGGTTGACAGGGATTTGTTTACATATTCCACTTATACACTTAGTGTGATACATAGAAACCAATAGCAGTGATTTCCATCGACTTTAGTATAGATGGCAACATAGGAGTGACTTTTGATATCCTCGGCATTGTAAAATCGGAATTTTAGCCCAAGTTAAAAACATATATTAGAAAAACTGGGAAGGTTGACAGGGATTTGTTTACATATTCCAGTTATACACTTAGTGTGATACTTAGAAACTAATAGTAGTGGTTTCCATCGACTTTAGTATAGATTGCAACATGGGTGTGACTTTTCGTATGCTCGGCACTGTAAAATTGGAATTTTAGCCTAAGTTAAAAAAATATATTTAAAAAACTGGGAAGGTTGACAGGGATTTGTTTACATATTCTAGTTGTACACTTAGTGTGATACTTAGAAACCAATAGCAGTGGTTTCCATCGACTTTAGTATAGATGGAAAGATGCGGGTGACTTCGTATGCTCGGCATTGTAAAATCGGAATTTTAGCCCAAGTTAAAAAAATATATAAAACAAACTGGGAAGGTTGACAGGGATTTGTTTACATATTCCACTTATACACTTAGTGTGATACATAGAAACCAATAGCAGTGATTTCCATCGACTTTAGTATAGATGGCAACATAGGAGTGACTTTTGATATCCTCGGCATTGTAAAATCGGAATTTTAGCCCAAGTTAAAAACATATATTAGAAAAACTGGGAAGGTTGACAGGGATTTGTTTACATATTCCAGTTATACACTTAGTGTGATACTTAGAAACTAATAGTAGTGGTTTCCATCGACTTTAGTATAGATTGCAACATGGGTGTGACTTTTCGTATGCTCGGCACTGTAAAATTGGAATTTTAGCCTAAGTTAAAAAAATATATTTAAAAAACTGGGAAGGTTGACAGGGATTTGTTTACATATTCTAGTTGTACACTTAGTGTGATACTTAGAAACCAATAGCAGTGGTTTCCATCGACTTTAGTATAGATGGAAAGATGCGGGTGACTTCGTATGCTCGGCATTGTAAAATCGGAATTTTAGCCCAAGTTAAAAAAAAAAATATAAAAAACTGGGAAGGTTGACAGGGATTTGTTTACATATTCTAGTTATACACTTAGTGTGATACTTAGAAACCAATAGCAGTGGTTTCCATCAACTTTAGTATAGATGGAAAGATGGGGGTTACTTTTCGTATGCTCTGCATTGTAAAATCGGAATTTTAGCCCAAGTTAAAAAAATATATATAAACAACTGGGAAGGTTGACAGGGATTTGTTTACATATTCTAGTTATACACTTAGTGTGATACTTAGAAACCAATAGCAGTGGTTTCCATCGACTTTAGTATAGATGGAAAGATGGGGGTTACTTTTGATATCCTCGGCATTGTAAAATCAGAATTTTAGCCCAAGTTACAAAAATATATTAGAAAAACTGGGAAGGTTGACAGGGATTTGTTTACATATTCCAGTTACACACTTAGTGTGATACTTAGAAACCAATAGCAGTGGTTTCCATTGACTTTAGTATAGATGGCAACATGGGGGTAACTTTTCGTATGCTCGGCATTGTAAAATTGGAATTTTATCCCAAGTTAAAAAAATATATAAAATAAACTGGGAAGGTTGACAGGGATTTGTTTACATATGCCAGTTATACACTTAGTGTGATACATAGAAATCAATAGCAGTGATTTCCATCGACTTTAGTATTGATGGCAACATAGGGGTGACTTTTGATATCCTCGACATTGTAAAATCGGAATTTTAGCCTAAGTTAAAAACATATATTAGAAAAACTGGGAAGGTTGACAGGGATTTGTTTACATATTCCAGTTATACACTTAGTGTGATACTTAGAAACTAATAGTAGTGGTTTCCATCGACTTTAGTATAGATTGCAACATGGGTGTGACTTTTCGTATGCTCGGCACTGTAAAATTGTAATTTTAGCCTAAGTTAAAAAAATATATTTAAAAAACTGGGAAGGTTGACAGGGATTTGTTTACATATTCTAGTTATACACTTAGTGTGATACTTAGAAACTAATAGTAGTGGTTTCCATCGACTTTAGTATAGATTGCAACATGGGTGTGACTTTTCGTATGCTCGGCACTGTAAAATTGTAATTTTAGCCCAAGTTAAAAAAATATATTTAAAAAACTGGGAAGGTTGACAGGGATTTGTATACATATTCTAGTTGTACACTTAGTGTGATACTTAGAAACCAATAGCAGTGGTTCCCATCGACTTTAGTATAGATGGAAAGATGCGGGTGACTTTTCGTATGCTTGGCATTATAAAATAAGAATTTTAGCCCAAGTTAAAAAAATATATTAAAAAAACTGGGAAGGTTGACAGGGATTTATTTATATATTTTAGTTATACACTTAATGTTACACTTAAAAATCAATAGCAGGGATTTGTATCGACTTTTAGTATAGATGGAAACATCATTTAACATGGGGATTACTGTTGTTTGCTCAGCGTTGTAAAATCGTAATTTTAATCTGTTTGAAAAGTAGATTTAAAAAATTGGAATGTTGAAATGGGTATGTATACCGTACCAGTACTTAGGAAATCCAGAGGTTTCTACTAAATTTAGCATAATCCATTAATAAATTTTTTTAAAAATCAAACATGTCGGTAAACATTCACATGAATGTGTTAGTTTTTAACGTAGAGACTGTAATGCTACTAATTTAATGCACCTAAGATTGAAGACAAAACTGTAATGCATCTACTATGTGTAATACTATATTAATGTACGAATAAAAATGATAATTGTCATTAGTACCTTTGTTTACCTATGCTGTAGCCTGTAACTTAAGTGTAAGTGTATTAATAATTTCTTAGTGGCTGCTAGAAGATGCAGGAAGTACTGAAAAGAATATACCAATTGATAAATGTGAACATTAACAAAGACTATTTGAGTACCGTATTTTCCCCACTATTGGGGTATTGAATTAACCATATGAACTGGGTATTGCATTAAACACTACAAACGATGTAGTGCTAGGCCTGGATTCGAACTCCAGACCATCGGGACTGTAGCCGATCACTGTATCCACTCGACCATGCAGTGGATCAACAAGTGAAATTGCATTTTAATACTTATAAATCTCATAGGGTGTATTTTGACGGAATGAACCGAACGTGTACGGAATAAAACGAAGATTTAGTCCCATGATGCCTCATTCTGTCTTCTGTGCTATATTTCTTCCAAAAGCACCATCAAAAGCACCCGTGTGGAAGAAATTTTATACAGAATAGTCAAAATGTCTAATTTTTCAAAGGTAAAACATAGTGATACTGGATTACGAAATATAAACTTCATGTTGGTTTTACAGAACAAATTGTTTTAAAATATATTGTATATAACTATCGCTAACCCTAACCCTAACCTTAAACTAATTCCAAGAAATATTTCTTTAAAATAGAGGTGGGGAAAATACGGTACTCTTTCCGCCAGCAGGATGTAACATCTCGCGAAATGCGATTTTAAGCCACGCCCTTTTTTGTAAGCCACGCCCCATGGCACAAAGTAGTCGAATTTCTTCGCTTGAATTCTGGCCTCGGACCACAATTAATTTCGCTATATGTTTCTATATAGCCTTAGTGGCTATAACATTTTTATTAATATCAGCAGGCCCGTGAAGTTTTGTATGTACCTTTGCCTGCATGGGGGACACATACCCTGAAAAGGACAACCCCTTTCTCCCAGCATATTCATGATATTGGTTTAAACAGACACACCCTCTAAAACAGGCCGGAGTACACCCATTTTACACAAAAAGCACTACTTTTGCATGGGCCGGAATTACCACAAACAAGTCTTCAATGTCAACAAGTTACACATGTTTACAAACTACATGCTATCCCCTGTCACTTCAGTCAAACAGTTGCCACTTCATAGCTGTCTGCCATGAAATAATCACAGTCAAACAGCAGACTACTTGCGCGGTGAAACTTCCGGATTTTGGACAACCAATAACTGTAATCTGAGGCCTTCTCCAGTCGAAAAAAATTAACATGATCGACAAGTTGTAGACAATTATGTTCCAGGATGATGCCAGTGCTAACGAGTTCATAAACAGTCATGAAGTTAATACGATTTCTAAATTCGTAAGAATAAAGAGTCGAAATCTTGGAGTGAAAGGTAAATATATTTATACTTAAAATTAAAATTCGATGTCCACTGCTAATTTATAATAATTATAATGATAATCATATTATTATTTATAAAAGGGAAACCATTGTAATGGAAAAATTATATTTTCAAAAGTTTATGTATCATTACATGATCACAATGATGCTTACAATCGGCAAAACCCGCGAACTGAATAGGCCTAGTCAAGTTACTTATAAGTTTTTTTGTTTTTTGTTATAGAATAACAAGGCCATAATAAATGATAACCACAAAATATGGTCACAAAATACATGTACATATGGCTGACATCTGCTAGGTTATGCAGTGTTTTCCGTTCATACCCAAATTAATTGCGGTTAATTCTGAACTATACAAGACATGTGTTTTTGCTTTATTTTGGTTCATGTGTAGAAAAATTATTTTTCATTATGGTATGGCCTACACCACAACCAAAATTGGATATGCTTAAAATTTCTTGGCTGTTCAAAAAAGAGGCGAAAATTGTTAAGTTGGGGGAGGAGGAGGTGAAATGATCCAGGGTAGATTTCTGTTTTGTATGTAAAACCGGGGACCAGACAACTGGGACCGGGGGACATGTTTTGATGTTTATCGTTTCGCACTCATGATTCAAGATAAAAAATATACAAATGACAATATGATTTTGTTTTTAAAACACTATCAGGAGGCTATATCCGCAAGTGTTGTTACAAAGATAAATCAATTTTGCATGTTTTTTCTGGGATCATCTCCAATGTTTAGGTCACCGACTGTAGAACAAATTATTCGAACAGCGGAAGTAACCACTACTCGCTGTTCACAGAACTTTATTACACTCAGGCCGTTATGCAATGGCATAAAAGGAAAATACCTATTCTGATTTTGACAAGATGGTTTACAGGAGGCTTCAAATAATATGAATACATTGCTTGGTTCATATATGCATACAAATACAGTACATTATAAAGATATCTGTATTAACAATATAAATACATGATATTACATTATAGAGAGATGTGTATTAACAATACATAATATTCTACAATGTAAAAGAGTAGAGATATATATTGTAAAATATAATTGTTCAGAATATTTTAGTTACAACTGTACTTTACAATTCTTGATATTACAATATATATACAGTAGATATAAATATTTAGTGCATTTTAATTTTTATAAACATGTATAATTAGATGTAAAAAAAATAAAGTTTGTGCTATTAATAAATAATATGTTTGACATTTAGTTACTCACTGTATTCCGGTATATTTTACACTTGTGTAACACGATGTCACTAATTACTAAATGAGTTTATACTAATGATTAATGGAAATAAAATATGTTTATATGATTTTATAATGTTTTATTAGATACTTTTAAAAAAACCACACATAAATGACAATAAATGTGATATAAAATAATATAAAGCACTGACCTGTGATCGTTTTACCGTAAATATTTTAATTTAGGATTCACTTTAATGAGGTCGACTTTATCTGACATTAAAACAAATAAGGTTGATTTGTTGACTAACAGACAATTAATTTTAGAATAAACTTGCAGTCATATGCATGCTAACTAACTATTGTTATCATCATTGTTGTGTGTTCAATTAATCACTGAGGAAAGAACAGTCTCTTGTAGGTCTCTTTAAATTTAGCATCATGAAATATTTGTGATTTTTGTGGCCTCACCGAATTCGTCAATATTTTATGGTTGTTAAACATTTCCTACAGTAGCCCAAAAGGAAACTGATTGGTTACAAAAGGGTAATACATAAAGCAGAGACCGTTCTCCCTTAACCACCTAATGTTTTGACCTTTCAGATGTTTCAAGTCTCAAATGGCCCATCATATTTCCAGATATTTTCATTTAGTTGGCATCAATTTTTAGTACCACAATTAAAACAAATCTTAATGTTGCCGTGCATTGTAATCGCATGCAAAACAATATCTTAAAATGACAGATTACATTTAAGATGTAACAAGTGTTCTCCTTATATATATATATATATATATATATATATATATATATATATATATATATATATATATATATATTGGCTTGTTAAAATCTACCACCAACCATTTTTTCCTTTTTAGTATGCAGGGTACCGCCAACCACTTGACACAATTATAATACAGAAGATACATGAACTGGCTGATGATGGCCTCAGGAATGTCTCTCACATCAAGAGACAACTTGAAGTTTTTGTTGAGAAGGATATGATTAGCAACTTCTGTGACCTCAACATCCAAAAGAGCAACAGGCGGTTTTATGCCACTAAAAAGGATATACGCAATCATCTCCACCAGGCTGTTACAGCTTCACGGTAAAGATTTATTTGGAGACACCTGTTTGAAATATCTGTATATAAGAACATTTGAACCAAATTGGTTTTACTTGGCAGTGTTTCTGCTAGAAAGAAATTTTTGGGTATGGCGATATGAAATTAAATGCAACAACAGTCAACAGGGGGTATGGGGGGGCCTCCCCCAGAAAGAAAATGGGTTACGTTTAGGGTTAGGGTTAGAAAATCGTACAGTAATGATAAGAGTCATTAATTTTGTCAAAATTTTAAATAAAAATAAAAATGTGGGTATGGCACCATACCCGTTTTACCCTCTGGCAGAAACCCTGCTTGGTTGCTGGGAACAGTTGCATTCTCTAGACAGTTCCTTTGTTTTGTAAATTGTTTGAGAATGGTGCTTTATTTTTGGATAGGAAAATTATTGAAATTTATTTCTGACTTATTGCAATGAATATTATTACAGGAAAGTAACTGGAACAGTGTTCTCGCTACTCCATTTTGCCTCCTTCCTTTCACGTTCTGGCACCCTCCTTTATTTTTCTGCGCACCTCTTTATTTTTCCGCGCCCAGGTATATTTTACAGCACCTATCTTTGCTATTTCCAAATGTACACTTTTTTCCACACAAAAATAATCATCATTCTACACATTGGACATCAAAGGAAACAAGTCGCGTTGTGTGTACGAAGAAGCAAAGTCTGACAAAAAACTTCAATAGCTTACAACAGTTACTGTAACGTAATTTAACAGTATTTTTAACAGCCTCTATTTTGTCCCATACCTATATCCATTTGTATGTTTGATACATGCAATATAAGTTATATTTTATTTGAACAATGAAAACATTTTATTTGTTATCAACACAACAATCTCCGACTGAAAAACCACTTATTTGGCACTTTCACAAAATGAGTCATCGTGTATTTCGTATCAACTTTTTTCTACCAAATAATGAGAGCCAAAATAATGTCTTTCCACAAAGTCAACCAACCAACACACAACGATATATGGTAACCAAGCTTTCCCTTTTTTTTTGAAAGGGCGTGGTGCCGCACGGCCGCCCTCCTTTAATTTTCACCCAGGGAGAACACTGCTGGGAATTCAGTTTGTTTTATTAATTGTAATCACTTTTACTGTTGAGATAATGATGTGGTTAAGTCGTAATGATCAAAGCCTTGATTAAATTAGTGGGTTACTTTGTTTACTGGAAGTGATGTACATTCAAGCCAAGCATGGTCAGCCAGAAAGACACACCAGGAATAATTGTGGGTGTTTTATTAATTATAAAATTATGTGTTCTTCATTGGTTAAAATGTCTGTTTATGTTGGGGTGCCACGTACAGATCTTTCCAACACATAAGGCTCATATTTTACTTGAATATCTCTTTAACATTCACAAATTTGTGTCCATTACATTTCCTATTTTTAAAGCAACAAGTTTACTGTACATGTTTGGTTAATATGCACTATATGCTACAAACTTTTAACTTTAATCTATATTTTTTCCAGATTTAGCGACGATGATCAAACGAACTTACTGCAACTTACAGATGCTTGGAAATCCAACAAACCAGCTGATAGGTTATTTTATCGTGCTGCGTAAGTTAATCTTATTGTTTTAATATGCATGTGATTAAATTTAATTTCTTTGTCTGTAGCATTGGTATCTTTGTATCAGAGTTTAATATGTGATGATGAAACTGTAATGTAATGTTATATATGTTATGTATTTGTTTCCACTCAAATTCAGACCATTACCTGCATGTATATTGAGATTCTTCCTTTTTGTAATATCTAAATATGTATATAGTAGATTTCTATGAACTAATCAAGTAATGCATGTCTCCTGCAGGTATTCCAAATTCATAGAGAACATTATACAGTACTTATGTGGGTTGTTTTTTTTTGTTTTTTTTAATTCAGAGGCAAATGAAGCAAATGAACATGATCCGGAAAGTTTTCTGTGGATCTTCCAGTCTGAATTCCAGAGAAAAATGTTGAACAAATATGG
This sequence comes from Gigantopelta aegis, assembly GCF_016097555.1. Lineage (NCBI taxonomy): Eukaryota > Metazoa > Mollusca > Gastropoda > Neomphalida > Peltospiridae > Gigantopelta > Gigantopelta aegis. Next base: position 46,774,643 of record NC_054702.1, read on the forward strand.
TGCTGAAATTACATTACTGGATGCTACATATCAAACCACAAAATATGATTTACCTCTGTTCTTCTTGTGTGTTTGTAGCAATGTGGGTTACATGATTGTTGGAGCTTTTGTGATTGGTAAAGAAACCAAATGTAACATCCAGGAAGCATTAACTATTATAAAGAAATGGAACCCAGACTGGTTTCCAGCATTTTTCATGTGTGATTGTGACCATAGAGAAATAGCAGCACTGGAAAGTATATTTCAAGGTAAAACGATCGATTTGTATTGGCTTTTGTTGAAAATATTGTTCATTGTGCAACTTTATGTTTGTTTAAATTTATATATTATTAAAATTATCTCTTTAAAGAATTTCAATTGAGTGTTTGGACAAACTTCAACCGAAATTCAATTCAATGTATACTGTATATCTCCACCCATAAGTTAATTTTTATTCATCAGCTTACAAAGGTGTTAGAAAATTATACAAAAAATATTACCGTTTTGAACTCAATATTGCAAGTTTTTATTCTTGAATTATGATCAGTGTTTATACTTAAATATTTGAATATGACAGTTTCAATTTTTATAGCTTAATTTTTGGCATTGAATTGGTTTTGTTAGAAACTCTGTCGTGGGGAAGACCAACAATCTCAAACATCAACACAACAGTGTTAACAGTTCACTTGGCTGAAATCAAAAGTATCACTCTTTGCAAAACTGTAGACGGTACCAACCACATTTATTCTGAAATCTGGTCAGTCCAAAAGTTGTACACTGACACTTCCATGATCAGCCTTGTGCTTGAAACATGGGGTACCTGTAAAAAAAAAAGTACTTGAATTTTGTATGGAACTAGGGTAGTCATAGACACTGCCCGTAATCTCAGAAATGAGCAACTTGACCCCCAATTTTTTCTAATTCACTTTAAGGGTGAAGGGTGGTAGTATTTATATCTATGGTGTTTATGTCAATTGATACGCTGCAGGTAGGAGTTTTAGTCACATATATTACTATTGTCGTCTATGGGATTTGATTTGGTAGCATACATCCTAGAATGTTAAATTGTAAAGTGGTGGATACTAGTACATTCTACTTTCAGTTTCACGTTGCATATCTTATTGATCTATTGATAAATAAAGTAACTTTAGTATTTCATTTAACAAGAGTTAAATTTATTTTGTTTACCTCACCACTAGAACACATTAATTTATTAATCATCAGCTATTGGAGAAAATCTACTATATTTTCTATCAGTAGCAAGTGATCTTTTATATGTACCATCAAACAGACAGGGTAACACATACCAAGGCCTTGGATATACCAGTTGTGGTGGTGCACTAACTAGAACAAGAAAAAGCACAATGGGGATTGATCCTAAACTGACCATGCATCAGGCGAGCACTTTACCAGTGGGCGACAACCTACCCTCTTCATTTACCAAATAGAAACTACCTTAATATCAAAATATTACAATAATTCCATAACACAGATAATATTTTCTATCATGGAAAATATTATCTGTGTTAAGGAATTATTGTAATATTTTGCAAACAATAAATATAATTAAAAACACCATTAAAACACATATGTTACAAGTTTGGCAATAATATTTCACATACGGTGTTAGCTATTCATAGTTCTTATTTGCTGAAAATATAAAATACTTTTTCAGTACCACTTTTGTCTTGTGTGCATAGCAGGATGTAACCTTGATGGATCCATTAGCTGTTTTTCCCCTTCCAGAACAAAGAATGCCCCATGACCAAAGGCTCCATGTGTGTATGTGCTGTCTTTGGCGAAGTACATTGCTACTTATTGTGGTTGCAGCTTTCCTTTGTATTATATTATCACTCCTACTATTATTTTCTCGTTAAACATGTAAATTGTATGTTGTTACAGGAACCCATGTGTACCTTTGCGATTTCCATAAATACCAAGCTTGGCAAAGATGGCTACGGTCCAAGAAAAATGGAATTGGCCAAAATAAAGATGACATTCTTAAACGGTATATTTTTGTCTATTGTGACACTTTGTCAAGAATAATTATTTACCTGGCTTCATCAATTATAAACAATACAACATCTCACCCTTAAAAGAGGAAAACAATTGGAATAATTTGGTTAGTTTTTAAAGGACAAAGTTTTGCAGAAAAATGGCTATTATAATACTACACCTCTCACAAATTTCAAGCAGACTAGTTCAAATAATATACATCAGATTTCTGATCGGGTGAAACAAAACGCTTCTTTTCACATTTGTCAAAAAATTTAGGGGCAGGCTGGGTACAATTTGACAAAACTGTAGTGTGTTCACTATGGTTGATTCAAACCTGATGCATGTAACAGGTATTTGTATTGCTTGAAAAAACCACATACTTTTCACTAAACTGCATTAAATTATATTTTGCTTATCATATAAGACCAGTTATAAATTAATGTTTGTTTTGTTTAAACATACATACATGTACTTAATATATGAAATTTTATTAATGTTCAGATTAATGAAGATCTCCAATGCACAGACTAATGAAGAATATGAAATTGAAGTTAAACATCTGAAGGAAAGCAACATATTCAAAGACAATTTGGCTTTCCAAAATTGGATTTCAAAACATTGGTTGGCAGAACATACGGTAACACCTAGGCATTGAATTTTTACCTTTTGTATGTACATTTTTACGTATGTTTGTAATTTGCCTGTTCAGCCAAAATATAAATTTTAATGATATAATTATTTTTGAAATGATAATCTAGTTTCACCTAAAAATTAAATCGATAATTGTTTGTTTACTAAAGGGACTATCGTGAATGTAGCCATTTAAGATGTTTTCGCTCAATATAACCTTTTGATATTATTAACATTTAAATTTAATTTTAATTTTCTTGCCTACAATAGCAATATTCATATAGCCAAGACATTTATGATCATTCCAGGGTTTGAAATAGCGGCCTGTGAAAAGCAATCCATTTTTTAGACCTGATAAAAATTCACCTGCTAAAAATAAAAATTAAATTGCAGGTCATTTATCAAGACACAGATGTATATACAATCATCACATCTTCTACTTACCTGAGGCTGAGCTTGTGATTCTGTTACATTTTAATGTTATAATGCTCTAAAATACATCTCAGAGGTAATAATTTTCCACACACTGTTTCAAACCCTCCACTCACCCTGTACTGTCTTTATTTCCAGCAGGACATTTTCATTCTTAGCAGGCCTGCCAGTGCACCACGAGTGGTACATCAAAGGCCGTGGTATATGCTATCCTGTTTATGGGATGGTGCATATAAAAAATCCCTTGCTGCTAATCGAAAAGTGTAGTCCATGAAGTGGCGACAGTGGGTTTCCTCCCTCAATATCTGTGTGGTCTGACACCATATGTTTGACACCATATAACCGTCAATAAAATTTGTTGGGTGCATCGTTAAATAAAACATTTCCTTCCTTCCTCCTTTCATATTTCTACTATTTTTTAAGTGTTTATGCAGTCAGCCATTTTCATTATTTGATTTGGTCAGTTTTGTGGGTGGTTACCTTGCTAATTGCAAGTCTTTGAATTCCAGATGCTGTTTTTATATTCTGTTGCTGGCGAAAATGATCCACGTTTACAAAATATTTTCTACTTATTAGTATTAACATATACTTGATCTGTTAAATAATTTTTCTAGTTGTTCTGATATTTAACTGAAACGTTTTTGTTATTCAGAGATGGGTATATTGCTTCAGAAAGAATATATTTAACATCCGTGTGAATACAACAAATGGTTTGGAAAACCAGCATAAGCTGCTGAAGGAGAATTATCTACGGCAGTTTAGTTTGGGGAAAACATTGTCATCTGCATTATCTGTGCTGGTAAAAACATTCACACCTGATATTGAACAAAGGTGAGATATATGTTAAAGATTGTAGATTTAAATAACAGTGATAGTTATTAATCGTCCAGGGCCCTGTTCCATGCAGTGATCTTAGTGCTAAGATTGCTTCATGGAATGTGGTCCAAATGTTTAAGTCATGTACACTTGTAGAAAAAGATTTGGGTTGAAATATACCCATAAGAATTGTTTGTCATTCTGTGGAAATTTATCGATGTATAACAGTCACAAATTGTATAAAATGACAAACAATTCTTATAATTACAAACTGCACAACTTATTTAGTTAAAACTACACATAATTCATAAATCAATTTCTAATGGTCTTCCCATGATCTGCTTACGTAATGACTTCCCATTTGACGTAATGACTTCATTTTCTGAGGTGTTTAGTTTAAAATCGTACACTACGCAATTTTATGCAGTTTGTGACAGTTGCACATTGATAAACAAAATTTAAAATGACAAACGGATTTCAGGGAATAATGGACATTTTTTTAGAAAATAACTGACAATTTCTGTAAGTTTGCTCACCCAGAGCTAGCCCTGGATTTTATATAATTATAAAGACAGGAGCTTGTGTAGAGGGTGGGTTACGGCAGTCAAATCCTCCCCTTGATCAAGCAAATGTTCTCCTTTTTTTTCAATACTTTTCTTCCAGGGAAGCATGTCTGATCCCCTAATAAATTTCGCTAGCCACAGTTTAGCCCCCTCCTCTTCTAAAATGTATGCACAAGCGCCTGGAAACACAATATTTAGTTAAAATACACATAAATCAGCTTCTAGCGTCCTTTCCATGACCTGTTTTACATAATGATGTCCCAGCTGGCGTAATGACGTCATTTTCTGAGGTTTATCGAAGGATAACATTCAGTTTTTCTTTGACGTCATCCAATGAGAATTGAGGAAATCATATAAATGCGGAAAGTTTTAATTTTAATTTTATAAATGTCTTTGATACATTGATATAAATGTCCACACAAATAGATATAAAAATTACATGCCTAAACATTGTACTCTTTACCTTTTGTAATTAAATATTAATTCCATTTCCTATTATATGTCTATTGTAGGCCTAAACTGATCTGAGAACTAAATATCTCTTTAAAATATTGAGTGACTAGAATACCTAATCTAATTGTCCAAGACTAAATTTGGTAAACTGTTTTCTTTTTCAAAGGTGCTAAAACACGTGGTTTATTTTCTGTGGAACTATAAAATACTATTATTATTATTATTGAGTCACTATTTTTAGAGAAGCACATTACTTTTAAGATGTGTGTCAGAGCTGTAAAGTTTTATTAATTTTCATATTAGTATATCTCATTTTTCTTTTCATTTTTTCTTGGTAATTAAATTATTGGGTGTTTTCTTTTTCTTTTCTAAAGATACATCAGACTGAACGTGATATGTATGAATGAATACTGCAAGTATGATGATGGTATTCCAAGTTTCCTAAAAAATCGCCCAAGACTATTTCTGGATCACTGCCTTAAAAGGATGCCACCTACTATTCCAGAAATAGGAGATGACTCAATTTCTTCTAATGGTGCTGGATTTGTTGTATCAAATCCAGCTTCTAGAAATACCCACAGGATTGAATTTGGTGAACAAATGCCATCCTGTTCATGTATGGACTGGAAGAAGTATCACTGGCCATGTAAACATCTCCTAGCAGTCTTCACAAAGTATCCTGATCATGGATGGGATTTCCTTCCAGAAGGATATAAAGAACAGCCAACACTTTGTTTGGACAAAGACATCATAAACAAGGCAAAGGGAATTGCAGAAACACAAATCCTAGAAGAAACTCAACAACAAATCAACCTATTGCCAGATGACATTTATCAAGACAAGTCTGAATTTCAAATCAGAAGAGACTGTTTTGAGTTATTAAAATGTATTACATCCAGACTCTATTGCATTTCGCCAAGTGAGGATCTGTGCATAATAAAAAACAAACTTATGGAAATTGATGAACAAGCTGATAAACTGACACCCACACTTGCTGGCTTGCCAGTCAGGAATGTATTCCAAAGAGCTAAGAAAAAGAAAATGTTGCACATGAAACTGGATATGAAAAGGAAGAGTGCGATCGATAGTGTCAAAGAAGCCATGCTTGAGAAGACCGTAACAAATCTGACTGAAATATACCAGGAAATGGCAGACAACAGGGTCGAAGAAGGACTACATGTACATTCAGAAGACAGCAATTTGAAAAGTTGTGAAAAAGGTTGGTTTTCTACAAATAAAATACTTTTTTTTATATGAATAATTGTAATACATAACTGTTATTTCATGACTTGGTCAGGCACATAATTTTTTGTTAGACGACAAGTGTCGGTTGCTACAAAGACAGTTGCATGGATTGTAATATACAAATAGCCTGAACAAATCACAATCTTTTGCAAAAATGACATGCAAATTCACTGTAGATATTATCCACTGAAGTACCATGACAAATTTATAATATGTTATAAACTGAAAATGGATTCTTTTTTTTTTTCTTTTTTTTTTTTTTTACTTTTTACCTCCACTGTGACATACAATGTACATCAGCAGAGCTTTTTTTATATAACAGTTTGTCTGTAGTCCATCCATCCATTTGAAGCCTATCTTCTACAGTTTTGATTGCATTGTTCTAAAACAAGGTACAAGTATCCTCTGAGTCACCCTCCGAAATTAACAGACATATATTTAGGAAGGTTTTGGTTTTTTTAAATTGAAAGTTTCAAAGTCCATTTTCTGCAGGACTTTTGATTGGATTGTTCTGAAACTTGGTATTGTGATTCTCTAGAGCAGTTTTCACAAGCTATTAAGCAGTGTTTCTGCCAGCAGGGTTAAAGGGTAAAATTATGTACCCAAAAATAATTCTACGGTAAAATTACGTACCCAAAATAAATCCTTTTTAAAAAAAATTGGGGGCCATACAGTCCATATCAGTCTCACACTTTGAGGTTTTAAGTCTTCAACAAAGACTTGGAGAAAACATGTCCTTTTGTTGAAGCAGCACATTCTCTTGAACAAAAATAGAAAGTGAAAAGAAGTCCATCTAAGCAATTCAGTAGTGTACAAAAAGAAGCACTTTCTAAAATTTAAGAAATACGGGACTGTCACTGTGTGTTGTGTGTGTCTGTGTGTGTGTGTGTCAAAGCAGTATTAATTTGGATTAAATTTGAATTTTTAAAAATGTTTAAATAAAAATTTAACATTAAAAATGTAAGTCGTGTAGAGTTTTGATTGGATAGTTCTAAAACTTGGTACTGTGAATCTCTGGCAGTCTTCACAAAGTAATAGAGAAATATTAAAATTTCACATTAGATGGTATTTACAAATTAATTAATTATCTAGTACTTAATTAATTGAAAATTAATAGCAGGTTTCTTTAGGCCGTTAGGCCTCTTGTTTTAGTTCTGTTGCATGTTCATGTCTTTTTATTACTAATGGCTGTTACATTTTAAAATTAATTTTGTAGATGTGCTTAAGATTTGGGACAGAGCATTGACGAATGGGAGTCCTTTGGGCAAAATTGGACAGTACATTTTAACTGATACGTCGATTCAGTGTTTGCAGACATGGCTGTCAGATGAGGTCAGTACATGTGTAATAAATTTACTACTGTAAATAATTTACAAATATGCAATTTTGTGTTTACGGCTGTTGAGTATTTATTTAAGGCTATAAGATAATCAACATTAATATAAAAATCCGAAACAATATTCATAAAAATGGTGTAGATATCTATGGAAGAATCACATTTATGAAAGACGATGTCAAAACATATTAAAATTAAATATGCACACTCATATCTTTGTGTAGCTGAATGATTGAATTATGGTGTAAATGTAAATCATTAAAACAAACTGGAGAGAGCCATGGCTTATGATCAGTAACAATATGGGTATGGATCATGTATTACACTGATAATTATTGGTAGAAATTGTTCTGCACAAGTTTATAGTGTGCATGATTTATACCACTAGATCGCTGCACAGCCTCGGGGTATAATATGCTTGTGCAATATAAACCCGGGGCAATAAATAACATGGCAAAACAACTGGTATGTGGTTCTGTCTATGTATTGTCTAGGGCTGTATCCGTATAATCATCATTTTAGTTGGTTTCATTTGTTTACTAAAATGTAGTAACTTGTGTACAATCACATGAATGGCAGGATGCAACTTATCAAAACATGTCTTAGTAATTGGATCAACTCAATACTTCATGAATTAAAATCAATGTGCTCTAGTGGCATCGTTAAATAAAACAAACTTTTTTCATGAATTAAAATGAACAGAATTTTATTGCTGAAGATTTTCATGAAGGTGTTTTAAATAGTAGAACATAAACATACTACCTTTAAAAAAGGTATCTCATTCAATATTGAAATAAAATGTTATACAATAATGTACGTTATTTCATAAACATACATTAAGCATACATATTGGGCCAAATTTACATGTAACTACATATATTTACAGTGCTTAAACATCTGTGTTTAACATAAACAGGCTTCGTAAATTGGGCTCAAACTTTTGCTTTTAAATCTCAATATGAAATTCCTGCTATTTGTAGTGAATGTTTTTACCTTTTGAATGTATGTTAATTAGAGTTGTCAAGTTCAAGTATCATCAGTTTGAATAAACGTTCATGGCTTAGAATTAAACATGTCTTTTGTATAAATAGGTGGATGTTTACAGCTATGAACACATTATTGGTGCAATCAATGAGAATGGAAACCACTGGACACTGATGGTATGTATTCCATTTTTTATGAAACATTAGTGTCTCTAGTTTGAATGGTGATCAAAACATTCTCTGCCTAACTAGTATGGACTTGCCCTGTCTTTTTATTTCACAAGGTAGTCTTCTTGGAGGTCCACACACTTTTTTCATTGGTGCTGCAGTGCCTAGAACACTCTGATGAAGCAAGATTCTTCCTGCAGGTGAAAAAACTCCAAAGGTGGAAATAACATCAGTATAAGTCGCATAATGCCTGCCAGCTAATTCCTTTTTCATGTTAGAAAGTAGATGGAAGTTGGATGGTGCAAGATCTTGGGAATATGGTGGGTGATTGATAAGCGGGTCATGCAATACAACCATGAGAATCACAAACGTGTGAGCAGTTGCATTGTCCTAATGGAATAGAATCTTTTTTGTGTAACATCTGTCAAGGATGGCACATTGTTTGGGATGTTTTGAATTCTTTCTGGTGATATGCCTACTTTATTGGCTGTGTACTGGGTGATGCATGTGTGTCATGGTGTGTCATGCACATGGACCTGGTTAGATCAAGAACTCTTGGATCATCTCGTGTTTGTATGAACACTATGCATATATGTATATACATGTGTCAGTCTGTATAATGTGTTTTGTACATTCACTGTGCGTATATACTGTGTGGGTATGCATGTAGCTATTTTGTAATATGATTTGGAATTTCCTTTCTGCAGATTATTTTACCAAAGAGGAAAAAGATTTTATATTTCAATCCTCTTGGTGAGACAATAGGCTCAGAACAAAAGCTACTTCGTAATTGGTAGTAAGTCCCTGTTTTTGGATTATGTTGAAAGATAACTTTTTGTTCCTTTTTTGTTTTTGTCTAAACCAGCAATAATTTCTAACAAAAGCACTGAATAACTTATTAACTATACACTTATGATAAAAGCAGTAAGAGAGGTTATGTTTAAATGTAGCATTTAGGCTTTTTTTACTATGTACATGTATACAGATTTGCAGAAATGGAAAATATTTAACTAGCCCGCCGGACCAGAACCAACTACATTTTACTAGCCTACCAGAATTTCGATTAGTCTGCCAGTCTATAGAACAATATATTATTAACAATGTTATAGTATACAGGGTCTTCCCTTCAAATGAAATGTACAGATATATTGACAAAATATTATTAATAGCAATAAAGATGTTTTGGCCATGTAGTAATTTTGTTTTAAATAAGGATTGGAACTGCATAGGGGTGTTCCTGTTTAAAAAGCCACTTCATCATTTGCTAGACTAATGATATTATAATGCAATAACAAAACACCACCAACATACACCAAATAAAACCCATACCTCTCCTAGTTTGGTGTCACGATAGACTATATGGAGAATTGTGAGTGTTTTATTGGATATTTGTAGCTATTTCGAGCCCCAGTGATGTTTACTTAATACCACAAAACAAAAGCAGGAAAGCTGAACAGTTGTTTTGCTGGAACAGTTTGTATGAATTTGGTACATATGTAAAATGTATTTAAAAATACTATTTTATTAAACTGAACATATAAAATATATGTAATAAAACAAAACTTCACATTATCTTTTCATATATCTTTTCATATATGTATTTATAAACTTGTACAATAAATAGAATGTGATTAGGTGACTATCCAATAAAACTACAAAAGTAACCATGTTTTCATTGCATGGTTCATTACAAATTTGTTTACGTTAACATTTTATAGCAAAACATTGTTACTAATATCATCTTCAATTTACTAATTATTCACATTCCTTTCAGTAAGCAGGGCTAGTTCTGCCATTCACCAATTGCAAATTTTAGGAACAACTGGCAATTTTTATTTTTTATTTGGCAAAACAAATTCATGTGATACTTGGGTAAAATAACTGGATTTGCATTTTTAAAAGATAATTTGGCAAAATGGTTTGCTCACCCATAGCTAAACCCAGTAAGGTCAGAAAGTACTAATTATTTCATTTTAACATATTGACATATTATTAACGAAACATACAACTGTTTTGTTTAAATTTTATTACTGGAAGTAGTAGTATTTTATATCAAAATATTACAATTAGTACCTCGTTTATAATTCTGGATTTCTCAGAATTAACATGGAACATGGCGAAATGTACAGATAAATGTTCACTTTGTTTATTTTTATCAAGCTTCTCCCCATTCTTCAGGGAAGGGAGAAGTCACTTCTCCTACATTTTAAATTCTAGATTAGGGCCTGTAATATTACAGGATCATAATGCATAAAAATACATCGGAAGCATTCAGAATTCGAGCAAATATTCATTTCACATTCTGGTGATACATAAATTAATTTGTTTACTTATTTGATGCTTATAATTTGTCATTATTTATTGCATATTTAGCTAGTTCCTGAGGAGAAGAGTAAGTGCAGATCTAGATGAACCTCCAATCTGTACGTGGGTAGTTGAATCACCTGAACATGCCAAACAAATGGAGAGTCAGTCTTGTGGACTTTATGTCCTAAAGGTAAGCAAATACAATGTTACGTATCAACATTATTATCCATTGGTGTTCAATGGCTAGTTTATATTTATTATTGTTCAAAATAGGCTAAAATTCTTGCCTTAAGTTAAAGAGATTATCCTGAATTGGTGGCCATTAAAATAGTGAATTATTATGTTTACAACTGGGTAATAAAACCTAAGAGACATTTTGAAAATTAAAGCACTATATTAATAAATACTTACAGGTTTAGGCATAAAAAATATTTATATTCTAAGCAAGAAAATATAAGTAAGTTATATATAATGTTCAAAATAAGTAGGGGATATTTAAATATAATAATATAACAGAGATGTATTAATTTTTTATTGCAATATTAGTTAATAGTAAAACACAAGCACTCATCTGGGGATTGGCATTAAAGATTATAGCCAAGATAGTGATGTAGATCCGGAGGAAACACAGATAGGCAACAGGGGTGGTGCTTGTCAATTTGACGTTTTCAATATTGGCAGATCGACAAGCATGCACGAATCCGACGTGGCATGCTCCTGATTAAACATCCAATAACTTTTGTTGAAATGTTGTAAAGAATGTGACAGCAAGGTTATGATTTAGTGTTCCAGTAACAAACAAGAAAGAATATTGCCACTGTGTGCACACAACATACACACAAATGAAGTGTTCAATTTCAAGTCGGACCCTTTGCTCTGCAACATCACGTCACTTGCTTCTCGATCAAAACAATCAGTGTGTTTTTTCATGTTCTTTGAGTAGGAACATTAACGCACATTGTGCACAGTATATTAGCCAAACAGATATTACAATGGCTACAACAGAGCTTCTAGAAGTTTTATAAAATCCACTAGCCATGGGATCAGTAATTTTAAAAATGTACTAGCCACGATTTAAAATTGACTAGCCCTACTTTACTTAAGTTAAGATTATTTTACTAAATAATAATAATAATCAGATATGTCACCTAAAAACACTTAACATTGGGGGTTGGGGTGGGGTCAGGATATTCATATTTACAAAATAGACTTAACTGCAACATTTGATCTCCCTTTTTTTTCACTAGCCGTTGGGCATGGCAATAGTAGTTATTTACTTGCCCAGCATTGAATATCACTAGCCATGGGAGTGGGGCTACCATAATCTAGAAGCCATGCTACAAACTCGGGATAGTCCATTATTAGTAACATTAGTAAACTGGAAGACAGAAGCTGCAAACTGACTTAGCTTTTACATTACACATTCTTTTCTTCAAGGTTTAATTAAGCATCTGTTTAAAAACAAGTACATTATACATGTCACATTTTTTATCCATTAATTTTATAATTTGTATGCTTCTGAATTTAATTACAGCTATCTGAACACTATTTTGATGGCAGAAGTTTGTTGTTTTCCATGACCAGTGCAGAGATAGCAAAATACAGAAAAAGTGTTGCAGCTTATTTGCTGTCAAAGTTAGGTATGTATTAATGTGTTTATTTATTTGTGTAATTCCAGATTATTTTATCTTTTCAAATTTGATTATTGCATCTTTGCAAATTTAAGGTAATTGATTTCAATAAAAAATATATATTAATGCTTTAAGTATTTTAATAATACATTTGTTTAAATCCCAGTTCATTGCTATTATTATTATCATTATTATTTTTTAATATCTGGTGTATAGTTCATTACAATTGTAATATAAGGTCCATTCAGAATAATCTTTATCACTAAACGTTATTTTTTATAGTGCCGGTCAATGATGATATTACTGTAGTCGCCCAATACAAGCTGAGGAAAAAGACATCAACGGTAACTTGTACATTCTACACTGTAGTGTATTAAAAAGTGAGTAACAAAGTAGTATTGTAATGATCTGGTAATGTGTGACATTACCTGTGGTGTATTTTATAAATAATATCTGCATTACTGTTGACGTTCGTATTTGATAATGCACCTTTAATAGAATCAAATAAGAACGTTTGTTTATATTCTTATTTGCATTTATTTTAATGGCAATTGAAATTACTCGCAATTCATAGGACATATTAGTTTGTTTAGCATTAATGGAGGTATTTATGACAGTTGTTATCGGTTTTCAATTGGAAATAAGATCGAAGATTAGCAATAGCGGTTCGTAACATGTATGTTATACGAAAATGGCGCCAGAGCCTCGTTCTGAAATGACTTTCTGTCATAAACAGCTGATTTGCAGACAACCAAAGGTAAAGAATGCTATTTTTAGCTGCTTATGTATGTATGTGTTTTTAATACGAGAAATATTTTATAAAGGTTATAAAATGTGTAAAATTAAGTATAGTTAGCTAAAATAATGTATATATTATTTTAAAGAGTTAATTTTAGTGTTATTGGCACTTAATCCAGTAAAGGGCAGAAAAATTCTGCCATTGCAACCAACGACAGGATAAGCTGAATTGTACAGAATACATTCTGCAAACAGATGGAAATCCAGCAATAGCAGAATTATGACAAATGTAGAATGTGGCGGGGGTATAAATAGCAATTCAGCCAATGTTTGTCAGTCTGGTCAATCGCGTCATATAGTGTGGTCATAGTTTGGTCATAATTGCGTCATAGTATGGTCAGTTGGGTAGTTGTCAATATTTCGTCCCATCGGGTGGGTTGGTGTAGTGTTTGATAATAAAGATTTAGCTGCTGTTTTAGGATAATAAAGAAGGACCAGACTCATTTTAGGCCATAAAACAATTTACTAAGAAATAGAAATTGGTTTTGACTACGTATTAATTAAGTTACGGAATAGGGAAAGCAATACCCAGCACATAAACATGTAGGTCCCGGGTATTGTGGATATTTATGTGGCAAGTTTAATTACAAGTGTGCACTATTATGTGACATAAACAATTTGAGATATTGTTAGTAGACTACATTATTTTTCTAGTGAATTGTAGGAGGATTTTTAAGTGGTACAATATCCATTATTTGTATTTTTGAGAAACTCAGTCTGTTGAGTTAAGTAATTAATTAGTGAAGGTATTGGTCGATGTTTGAGCTCTTACGGTCACCTGACTTGTTAAATACATTAAGTATAATTTATTGTTAGTTATTTAACCCTGGAATAATTTAGTGTTATTATATAGGTATTAATGCTTATTTAATTACTAAAGTACACATATACATATGCTGTAGTATGCATTCAGCAAGCTGTTAACCTGTTAAAATCTATTTGTTATTAATAAACGTCGATGAAGTCGAACATTTGTTGATGATCTTTTGCCTTCATTAGTAAATTGACCATTTACCAGACACTCAGTTTTCCTGGGTCGTCACAGTATAAGGTGGATTCTTTATCAGTTGGTTGATATTTTTGTACTCCCAGTAAAGGTCTGCACTAATGTAACAAATGTTATCAAATTAAATTCAACATTTTAATACCATATTTTGAATTGTAGTGTTTTTACTTATAAATTTCCAACAAGTTTCCAATTTATGTTGAATTATTTATATTTTCAGAAAAGAATGTCTTCCTTCATATATCCATCCACAAGACCAGGAAAACGAAGGTATTGTGTCTGTCACAAGAAAGACAAAGGGATAATTTGGATGTGTGATACATGTGAAAGATGCTTTCATCCTTTATGTCTGGGCTACTCCGAAGCTGAGAAACCAAGTGCCTTTAAGTGTCCCGACTGCCAGGTACTATAAAACTGTCAAACATTAAACTATTTTATGTCTTCTGCTTTGAAGAACTTAATCTATAATATATCACAGCTTAAAAAAACAAAATCCAAGATTTACGCCCTCATTGTTTTATTTTGTAAGTTCATCTGTGAAATACTTTTGTTTGATCAAGAAATATAGTTTATGAATATTGACTTTCATATTGGGTTTTTTACAGTAAATAATGCGTTTAAATTGATCTTTGGGTAAGTGTTGTAAAAAAAAATATTTATCATCCATTAAAGGTTTTGTAGGCGATATCACTGGCACTATAATTTACGATATTGCTTCTTATAATCTTGATTGGTCAAATTTTAATCACAAGACATAATTTTTTTTTCGTCATTGTTTCAGCGCTAAAACTATCATTAGTGACGTCACGCCACTGTCGTTCTGCTAGTTAACGAGTCTACCGCTGCCTAATATATTGACATTTAACTCACATTACTGACATTGCTTACAATTGTTGCAAATGAAAAGAATAATAATGAATGACAAAAAGAATACCCCCCTCATGTATTGTTATATAATAATTTATCAGCACTCGATAAAGGTATAAAAATCCTTTTATCTATTCTTGCCAATAATGTTATGATAGACAAGACACTCGGGGAGTATCCTCTATATTATTAAACATTTAATTATTTAATAAATCCAGAAAAAGTAATGTTTCTTTCTTTTTTTTCTTCAGCCACGACATGACGAGCAAGACAGCATATATCTTCACAAGACATCGGACAACCAAGTATGCAGTTTTTACAAAAATAATTTCAGTAAATAAAGCCAGTTAAAATAAAAACTGAAAGCAGCATCACATTTTTTAACACACAAAAACACAATATATATATATATTTTGACTAAATTTGCATGGCATTTGACAATAATATACTCCCATCATATGTGGTGATGTAGGATAGAAAAAGTACAGGACGACGCTTGGGATGGGAGAATGTATAATCTTAACCTTGCAGCCAAACTAGAACATTGTCTAATGACAATGTAATTTATACATAGTTTAACTAACTGAATGCTGTAATATTTAAATTCTCATTAATCTGGAACCAAATAACTTGGAGATCTGTAAATTGGAATTTAAGTTCACTTATCAATGCAAAAATATATCTTCAAAGTATTTGTTTGAGTATAACATATTACAAGCCAATATGCCAGTCTAGTTAAAGGTATTAAAAGAACAAATTCACTGATAAAACATAAGATTTATGAAGTATTCACTTAATTGCAGCCATTTTATCTAATCATTATTGTTGAATGTAACTACAGTGAAACCTGTCTAAACCAGACCCTGAACAAACCTGAATCCTGTGAATACCAGCCAACTTTCATGGCCTGAATATTCTCAATTAAAACATGCAAACCTCTGACACCAGATCCTGTCTATATTGGATAAATATTAGATTCAACATGATCCAGTTTAGACAGGTTTTATTGCATTTAGAATATTGTAAGTGAATTTTTGAAATTACCAATGCCCATGTTAGTACTATCAAGTATGATTTCATTCTAATTTCAGATTACCTTTTTACCAGATCAAATATTGTGAAAGATATTGTGGAATGTTATTCTAAGTGAAGGCGACCATCAGTATCAAAACCTTTCTCTGGTGTGCCAGAAATGGAACAAAGTGTGTTCAAGTGGCAGTTTTCAGAAGATGTGCCATGTGAGTTGGCTTTATAGTAAGTGTAATAAATACACTTAATACATGACAAGATTCTTTAGGCTTCACATAGCCAAGTTAAGTAACTATCCTTTTAACAGACACAGCGTAATAGATGTTTTGTTTAACATCTTGTTACAGTTTGAATTATTATTTAAATTCCAGATATTTAGGCAAGCTGTTTACAATCAAGCTTGTAAATCAAGAAATTAGGCAGTGAATGAAATTAGTAATAATATTGACCAACAATTGAACTTCTGTGTGTGTCTGAAGGGTCCACAGGATTGACCTGTGATGTCACACTTTTGGTAATTTGATATTTTTGAATTTTAACATTTACAACTCTGCAATCATGGAATATTGATACTAAGCATTATTTACTGACAACTCTTAATGGCCTACTATAATTAGAGGTTTTTATTTTATTGTGTCATTGTAACCATTATAATACTGACTATCTGTTTAGATATCACTGGACCCTTCATATATATATATGGGGTTTTTTCTTCTAGGCTTAAGACCACCATCATTTTGGGAAAAAGAACACAATATTAAATTTCTCAATACATTTCAAGTCTTGAACTGGCTAGAATGCGGAACTCGATTCAAGTCCGAGGGTCCAGGATTCTTTGGAGGACGTGGTGTTGCTGGACATTATATAGGATGGTATGAAGAGCTCGAATTTCATGGTTATTGTGGGAAGTTCTGCCAGAGGTATAGAGATAATACCGTCCTACGGAATTTAGATGACATTCGTGAAAACATGGACCGATCATATTATCAACCATATTAGACAAGGTTAAGTTAGTCCTCGTTTGATTCCCATACCACAGCACAACCTTTGGTTGGTTGTGTCACAAACTCATTAGCTTTACTTATCAGTGTGTTTCTTGTTATGTTCACATCTATGTATTTCTGTGACCTACCATAGCACATTCAGTCATATCTCATGGAAAAAGTGATATAATTGACATAATAAAATATTTTACACTGCCTTATTACTAAGGTCAGTGCCTTTAATATCCCATAAAATGATGATGATGATCACGGTGGGGTGATTGTGATGATGCATGACAAGATGATCAAAATGATTATGAGGCTAATAATGCTGATGGTGACATTGATAGTGCTACTTTAGCGTCAAACAATTACATTGGAAGTGCTACTTTACTATTTAATTCACCCAGTAATGTAGCAGATATACAAATATTTATATTCTAAGCAAGAAAATGTAAGGCAATTATAATTTTTATAATTAAAAAAGTTATATTGAATTAAAACATGTTAAAATGGTGTAAAATTTTGGATAGTCCCTTTAATTCCCTTTATAATGTGCTATTCTAATGAAGACTATTCTACACAAATATTTATATCTGATCTATATATATATATATATTAACACTCAGTGGTCATTCATATTTGTCATATTTTCTCAGAAATATTCTGCTATAGTGTAACATATACTAATTGGATGATTTGACCATTACAAACCAATGACCTTGTTTGTACTAAATATGACATCAGTAGGACTTGGCAAACACAAAATGATGTCACGTAATTTATAGAATGAGTTTATGGCTTTTTGTTTTTAGTGTTAAACTTGTAATGAAATGTGTGGGGGTTTTGTTGGGTTTTTTTTTTTTTTTTTTAAATGTATGTTCAATGCAATGCATATAGATTTTTTTTAAACATAATATATAGAACTTTGTTTTTTTAATTTTATCTGTGAACGTGATTAAAATACAAAGTTATAGCAATACTCAGAACAGTGTGTAAAGTGGTTTACATCGTTTCTATATACATACATTGTACATGTGAATGTATACATATATGGGGCCATTGAAATATTACATAACGCTTAGGGGTGTGTGGGGGTGCAAGTCCAAACGTTACGTAATATTTTTTTTGGGGGGGGTGTATGGTCTAGTGTTACAAGGGGGTGGGTGGGTGTCTAATTTTGACCAAAATAGCATTACATAATACTTGAATGGTCCCTATGTGTATGTATATAGAAAATAAAGGCTTTTTAGAAACAAAGTTGCTGGTATGATAAATAGAATAACAAATTCTGTACCAGTTATTATAAAAATTATGTCCCTTGTGAAATCATTTTTATTTGGGACATAAGGTTGATAATAACTGGCAACTCATTTATTATCCTCTATATATTTTGTTTTGCCACAAAGTTAATCGTACATCAGATTGTTTCTGAATTACATTTTGTTATAGCTCTCAGCACTTCTTTCTTTCTAGAAACTTTCCAGGTTCTTGAAAATTTTAAAATTACATTTTCATTGACAGTCCCATGCTTAGTATCTTTGTTAGAGATAGCATGCTTTTTGGTATTGCCTGTTGTGGTGCATTACATATGATTGTGATGCCATGTTATTACATTGCTTTTAACCTTTGTGGCAATTGAGGTAGTCCAGTTGAGCTGTTTATAATAGTGCTTATGTGAGTTTTGTTTTAATATTAACAAATAGATGAATGCAAAGTTAATTATTAAGAAATTTATGCTGTTTATAATATATTAGTACTTGTGTGAGTTTTGTTTTGATATTGACAGATGAATGCAAAGTTAATTATTAAGAATGTTTTGATATTGACAAATAGATGAATGCAAAGTTAATTATTAAGAATTTTAGGCTCTTGATAATATTAGTGTTTGTGTGATTTGATAAAGAGAGTTGACTCTGTTTAGATATTTAGTCTGTAAATATTATAAATAACTGTTTATTTTATCATTATGACTTCCATTTGATGATTGGATATTTAATGATATTGAGTATATTTTTTATTATTTAACCATTTAGAGTAGTACATGATTCACATGTATAACCTTGAGATACATTTGCTAATCTGTTCCATAAAAAGGTATTTTATAACATTAATTTATAAAAATAGTCCTCTCCACTGTTAAATATAACATTGTATTACAAAATGTTGACTTGCTTGTCTTTCAAGGTGATTGAGGAAATATATCTTAAAGTTTAGTTGTGCTTCTATTGTGCTTTAATGAACTACTATAAAATGAGGATGTGGGATTAAAGCTTGAATGATGTAATCAATTTGTTCCTGTAAATCAGTGTGTTACTGTTATCGAAAAGCTGGATTATGTGATACATTATTTAGAAATTTAGGCTGTTTATGATGGTGCTTTTCTGAGTTTTTGTTTCAATATTGTATGCAAAGTTAATAATGTAAATGTTGTAAATAACTTATGTTATATCACTATGACTGCCATTTGATGATGGGATATTTAATGGATTTAACTTGTGTCATCACAATATTGTTCATTTAAGGCTGCAATACTGAGTATATGTTTTATTATTTAATAATACATCAACTGAATACAGTGACTACCAAAGCCCTTAAACTGTCACTTTATAGCGAAAAGTGTTTGAATTTTGCCTTCCAAATTTGTATGAATATTGTTATTGGTAGAGATGCTGTGAGAGTTCATTATATAGTTTAGACAGTCACATTAGAATGGCAGTGCACCATTCGACCTGAGCAGGATAAAGCCGATATCTTAAGACAGTAACCAGTTATTTCTTTTATCCTGCAATCCTACAGGAATATTCGGAAAATCATTATTTATTCTAGTTTTGTGTACGCAAATAGAGTATTCTTAAAGGGACATTCCCGAGTTTGCTGCAACTTTTTTAAGATGTTATCGACTAGCAGAGACTTTTTAACGATTGTAATTACATATCAAATATATTTTTCTGCATAAAATATTAGTGGCTGCATATTAAATGTATTTCTGATCGCTCTAATATTTGTACTAGGTTAAATTTCATTGTATTTCCTAAATATAATTTTTTTGGTACATACGAAATTATTTGAAGACCCAATCCAGTTTGGCCGTCTTACAAATATTAAGACGACCAGAAACACATTGAATATACAGACACTGATATTCTAAACAAGAAAATATATTTAATATGTAAGTTTAATCGTAGAAATATTTTATTAGTCGGAAACATCTTACAATGCAGCAAACTCAGGAATGTCCCTTTAACCTAACAAGGCTTTTGCCGTATGACGTCATACAAGATACACGACGTCATTTTTGTAAGACGCCAGCTACATTCTGTCACATTAAAAAAACGTTTCTAAACTGTAATTCATAAATAAATATACAAGTTTTGTATTGTTATTGCAAAACTAAAAGTTATTTGTATTTACTATACTTCAACAAATTATTTAAAGAGTATGTTTACTGAAAACTACTCTGAAATACTAGAGTCGGGCTTATGTCACATGACCTATATTTTTGGTCAGTGACCGAAAATATAGAGATTTATCTAGTCATCATATCTTTCCAATGTATACAGTGATTGCTGGACAAAAGGATATATCTTACTATTCAGTAATATTATGGGTGGGGTTTTATTTTGGGTGGTGGTGGGGTTTTTTCACTTTGTGAAATATTGAATTTTCAAAACCTGCCCCAAAAAAGAAGACTTAGTGCTCATTTTATTTTTTACGTGAAAGGCTTTTTTACCAGTTACCCCACCATTATTTGTCGTGTCTTACTAGCAGCTTAATATGGTCTGGTTTAAGAAATAAATAATAAAAAATTCTGAAATGCATTTTGTAATCTTTTTTTGATAAGTAGGTTGGCCGCTAGCTGTAGTATTTAAATAGCCTACTGGTTTGAAGTTACTTGTTATATGTAGTACTAACTGATAACAACTGTGGTATGCTGCCACTTGTATTCGAGCAGCATGAGGCGGTGCTCGGACATGAGAGTGGCCACATGTACATTTTCATGGTTGACCTATGTTGATTTTTTGCACTGTAGTTGTCAAGTTATCATTCCAGCCAGTGCACCACGACTAGCATATCAAAGGCCATGTATGTACTACCCTGGGATGGTGCATATAAAAGATCCCTTGCACACCATCTAAACATTTACCAGTACAAACTGCTTTTTGATCCCCATGCAGTGTCACTAAGCCATGGGAAATAATATTACTTGGAGGTATTATATTTATAATGTTCTTTTATTTTTGTGTGGTTAAATTATTGTGTAATTTGTGGTAAAACAAATTCATATCAAAAGTATTTTAGAGTCTGAGTGGAGTATAGCTATTTGTAGACTAAATACTTGCCTGTCAGCTGCCAATGTCAAGTACTATGCTCTTACTAATGTTACTTAAAGTCTAAATAAAACAAATTATGACAAGTGTTTCAACTCTTTGTTGTTTTTTTCTATTTTTTACACATGAAAAGAAAATTACCCTGATCACTTAAATAATAGATTAAGCCATCACATTCATATTGAATTGTCATGTCTACATGAGAAGGTGTTTATGTAGCTGAAATATACATTAGCCAACATATGTGTAATGTAATATAACATATTAAAGGAAAACTACCCTCGGTGGATGATATCCATGTACCCTCGGTAGTTTAAGTATGGTAAAATCCACCTTTTTGATATTTTAAGAGTCTCCTTTTCTGAAAACCACTCCTAACATGGATAGTAAATATGCAGTACGATTATTGACATCTTATTACAAAAAAAAAAATAAAAAAAAATCCAACTTTCACACATGGAAAGAAAATCTACCCTGATCAGTTAAATAATAGATTAAGCCATCACATTCATATTGAATTGTCATGTCTACATGAGAAGGTGTTTACGTAGCTGAAATATACATTAGCCAACATATGTGTAATGTAATATAACATATTAGTGGAAAAACTACCCTCAGTGGATGGTTTGTCCAGTCGTAGGCATGGGATTTCTAATCCAGGTAGACTTAAGTGCTCCGCAAGGCTATGGTGAACTGGTTCCACGCTTTTGAAATTTTTAAGAATAAAAAATTTTCTAAAAATACCACTCCAAAATCTGATAGTAAATATGCAGTAAGATAAAATGACATCTTGTTACAAAAAAAAATGATCAGGGCCATTAGGTTTCCAAATTATTTCAGATAAGTAAAACTTTATGTAATTATTACTAATAAATCTTTTATTATTAATAATAATTTTTTTTTTAAATATATGTGAATAAGCTTACTGAATTTCGTACTTTATGTTTACTATCAGTGCTAGGGATAGTTTTAGGAAATTGAACACTTAAGATTTCAATAGGGTGGATTTTATGATTACAAACTACCGAGGGTACAAATAAAAGGTACTACCGACGGTACAGTTATCATTTGTTAGCCAATATGGGTTTAGGCCTAACTAAACTTTTCCTTAATATAGTATATTAATGGATTAATCCATTATTTAGGTTTTAACTATTTTATTATTATTCTTTTTAATATTTCTTTTTTTTTATGATAAGGCATATCTGTATGTTTACTATCAGTGCTAGGCTGTGAAATTGAATCCCTTAAGATTTCAATGTAGATTTACAGTATCCTATCTGTGGTATGCCTACTTTTTCCTTAATATATATATTAATTTATGTATCCCTATTTGCTGCAATCGCTGTGGAGTAGTTATAAAAGATGACACTGCTAATCGAAAGAGTAGCCCATGAAGTAGCGACAGTGGGTTTCCTCTCTTTCTATATCTGTGTGGTCCTTAACCATATGTCTGATGCCATATAACCGTAAATAAAAATGTGTTGAGTGCATCGTTAAATAAAATATTTCCTTTCTTTGTTAGCTATTGTATATTTTATCTAAGTAAAAACCTTCTTATGTAGACACTAATAATTAAATATGTATATGGTGGATTAATCCAATATCCAAATGATACGGCTAGATTTCCAAATTATAAGAAATTACTATTATTTTTTATTTATTTTTAATTAAAAAAAAAAATATATATATATATGTGAATAACCTTACTGTATGTTTACTATCAGTGCTAGGGATAGTTCCAGGAAAATGAGACACTTAAGATTTCAATAGGGTGGATTTTATAGTACCTAACTACTGGGGTTACAAGATCATCCACCAAGGATACTTTTCCCAAAATATGGTATATATTAATTTACTTGTTTGTTAGCTAATAAATATTTCAGCTAAGTAAACACCTTCTTATATAGACACTAACAACTAAATAAGTATATGATGGATTAATCCATTATCTAAATGATCAGGGTAGATTTCCATATTATAAAAAATTATTATTATTATTTTCTCTTATTATTATAATAAAAAAAAAAAAATGTGAATAGCCAAATGCCAATTTGCGTTCAAAGTCTGCACAATTTGGTGCACATCAATAATCTACTGGGTGCCACCTGGGCAGCCTTAAAGAAAAATCCAAGATGGCGGACAAAATGGTGGCCAAATCAGGGAAATGGCTATACCGGTAGCTTGGTTATAAATTGACAGATAAACAAAAATTATTGCATTTACCCTATGGTTGTAGGAGCCAAGGAGGGCAATGGTGCTATCAAAATTCAGATTCAACTAAATTGGCCATGTAATATGGTCTTATTATTCGGTACTAAAATGTAATTCTTGCATCTAAACCATGGTTTTAGGGGTCATGGAATACGATGAAAGTAGTTCAGTTCTTCTATACAAGTTAATTTTAATTATTTCAAGATGCCAACCAATACAGGCAATGTACCTAAGGAGATAAAAAACTGTTAAAATGGAAGTGCCACTGTTAAAAATAAAGTGCCACTTGTGTATAATTAATGTAAAATAATAAAATAATTTAACACATATCCAAGATGGTTTAAAAAACACCACTCAGGCACATTGATTTATAGCTAGGCTTACTGGATGATAAAAATAATTTGTAATTCTGACTCATTGTGAGTCATCAAATGGTGCTAAACCCGCTACATTTTGTCTTACGACACCACTGGGATATTTTATATGCACTTTCCCACAGACAGGAAAGCACATTCAACATATACTTTGACCAGTTGGTGGCTACTGGTTGAAACGTTAGTCAAAGAACCATCAGTTAATGGATTGACAGATTAAAAAATTTTGTTGTTAATATACTTAATTATAGTGAAATTTTCTTGGCCAATAGAATGTAAGATTTGGTAGTGTTGTGCGTGGTGTAGCTGCATGATGTAATTTTGTTAATTCATTAATGTCCAATTATTTTAGGTATTTTCTAGTACTCATTTAGTCCCAAAGTTATACCAACCATTGTAAAAATAAAAATAAAAAACCAGACCAGCTAAAACTGAATTCCATTGCAAACAGGACAAAACACATCATATCACTAAAACACACACAGGACACGAGTTGAAAGAGAAAAAAGAACCCAATCAAAATTGACAGATGTCAATGCATTGTAATATTATTTTACAGTGAAATTTTCTTGGCCAATAGAATGTAAGATATTTGGTAGTGTTGTGCGTGGTGTATATCCAATTAAGGTTCAAGCACGCTGCCCTGGGCACACACCTCAGCTATCTGGGCCGTCTGTCTAGGACAGTGGGTTAGTTGTTAGTTGGTTAGTGGTTAGTGAGAGAGAAGAGGGTGTAGTGGCCTTACACCTATCCATTGAGCCCTTAAGAACTCACTCTGGGTTGGAGCTGGTACTGGGCTGCGAACCCTGTAGTCTGATGGCTTAACCACTACGCCACCGAGGCCGGTTTTTCATTATTACATGTAGGTCATCCTCTTTAAACCAACAAGTCTTTTGTGTGACTGTTACTTTTAACAGTTCCACCTTCCTTGGTTCATTACTTATATTGGTGGCCATCTTGAATAAATTTAAATTAACAGGTATAGAAGAACTACTTTCATTGTGTTCATTGATCCCTAAAACCATGAGTTAAAAGCAAGAATTACTTTTCTGTATCAAACAATAAGCAATTTATTGGCATTTTCTCCATTTGAACCACCATATTGGCAACCATCTTGTATTCAGGTGACCCATTTATGAAATCTGAATTATGAAGGAAGGAAATGTTTTATTTAACGAAACACTCAACACATTTTATTTACACTTATATGGCATCAGACATATGGTTAAGGACCACACACGGTTCAAGCACGCTGTCTTGGGCACACACCTCAGCTATCTAGGCTGTCTGTCCAGGACAGTGGGTTAGTTGTTAGTTGGTTAGTGGTTAGGGAGAGAGAAGAGGGTGTAGTAGTCTTACACCTATGCATTGAGTCCTTAAGAACTTGCTATGGGCTGGAGCCGGTATGGGGTTGCGAACCCTGTACCTACCAGCCTGTAGTCCGATGGCTTAACCACTGCACCACCGAGGCCGGTTACACACACACACACACACTCACACTCACACACAGACACACGCGCATGTATGTATGTGTGTGTATGTATGTATATATATGTATGTACATGTATGTATGTATACTGTATGTATGTATACTGTATGTATGTATGTATGTATGTATGTATACATGTATGTATATGTATATTAAAGGTAAATGAACCTTCAGTGGTACTTTATTCAAATCTATTTAATAAAAATCATATTTAAAAAAATAAAGAAACAGAAATCTACTCTGATCACTTAGATAATTTATTAATTTTGTGTCTACAAAAGTGGATTTTTACTTTGAGGAAATAGACATTAGCCAAGAAGTTTGTAATTTGTTCACTACATCAGTGGATGACTTCATGTGTACTTGGTAGTGAGATAATGTGAGATAAATCTTAAATTTATAATTTTCCAAAAACCTACCGTAACTACTGTTGTGTTGTTGTTGTTATTATTTTTATTTAGGACAATTGTTATTACAAATAATTATAATTAAAAGTAGTGGACAACATTTTTCTAATCGGTTTCACCTGTACTTTTATACAGTAATTATTTTAAATTATATATTCTGTAGTTGTTGAATGATTTTTGTTGTTGTTGTTGTTTGTTTATTTGTTTATGAAATTAAGTTGTACAGACGTGCATTACAATTTTGACGTTTAGATAACCGTAACCACTGGTGTAAAATTCATCAAAATATCGGCGGGATTATCCCACAGAAGAAGAGTAGGAAAACAACAAACAACGACATTGATATACGCTACGTAACATTCAATTACACAATTTATTAACCACACTGTATATTATTAAATACTTGTTATATTAATATCTACAGTTGGAATAATATATATATATATATATATATATATACACCAGAACATTACTCGATGTCGTAAAATCTCGATGTCGATCAACCGTTTGTTCATGAATATTCAGTACTCTCACTGGCTGACAACTCTTTCTTCCGGTGTGGTATGGTCTCAGTACACAGATGACTATAGTTCCTAATTGTGACACATGTTATGGTTCACATATTCACTTCTAGGAAATGATGAAGAATTAAAACAATATGTATGTTTAATGGTAAGCCTTCTGGCTGTATTTTGCCCATGTTATTTTGTAATATTGTGCATCGACCTTTTGGGACATGGGTATATAGCGCAAGTGGCAGCCGAAGTGAATCGGTTAATGAACCACCTGTTCAGACCGGTACTACTGCCAGATGCGGTCATATAGTAAAAAACTGAGACGGAAATGTTCTCAGTTTTGGAGTGAAAATAAATGCTTATATAATGTATGTTCGCAATGGTGTATGTTGTTAGTGCCGACATTCCGTCGCAAGAATTACAAAGCTCGGTGACCTATTTCGTGACGTAGATCACGTGATCGCCCACTGGGTGATTCCGCCTAGTACTAGTAGTAGACGGAATGGCTGAGTGGGCGATCATGTGACGCAACGTCACGATATAGGTCCACGAACTTAGAATTCTGCTGTCCGGAGTTTGCCGAAGCATAGCTGAATGTGGGTGCTGTCGGGTTTCTTTCTGTAGTATGTGTATTAGTGATTAATATGTGGATTTTTTTTAATCAATTAACTCGAAAATGATCGATGTAAAAGTATTTAACGTCAAACATAGGATTGTTGTGATATTAGAGCAGAAATCTTTGCCAAAAAAATACATAGCTTGGTCTCTGACTTGTCATGTCATGTCACATCTTCATAAATCAAGGCTAATATTCGTTCCTCGTATTCAGCCTTAATACATGTAGTCAAGATTACTGATATCCACTACTAGCGCCCTCTATTGGAAGAAAATTTGTAACACCGATTATGTCCCTTACACGATGACATCGCTGACCAATCACAGCATCGGTAACATGTGACAATCTTGAAAGCAATATCAAAAATTAACCGCCTGACGCTGACGCTGCCATCTTTGTTTACAATAACAAGGGAATCTATAAGGAGCGTTGCGATTCGTTGCAATCAGATCTCATCGCATCCAATGAAATTTAAGCATTTTGTGGCACGATTTCTTGACATGTATCAAGGCTGAATACGAGGAACGAATATTAGCCTTGATTTATGAAGATGGTCATGTCATAGGGTTTTACGTGCACATTCAGAACACGCTGTTGTAGCGCACGCCTGTCGTGGGCACAAGAGCCGGCCTTGGCCGGATCCTCTGTCCATGACAGGAAAGGTGGGGGGGGGGGGGGGGGGAGAACAGGGACCGCCTGCACTGGCAGGTGCAAGGGAGCACCAGCAGCCCGATCAAATCGGTAGCAGGCGGTCTCCAACTGTAATGAGAGCGTATTTATGTCCAAATGTCCGTCTAGCTCTCTTACAGTCAGAGTACTCGGGCTAATTCGTACCGAGTCATTTCGCCCCAAAAATAAATATATTTATTATAGTTTTGAAGTATTTTTTCTTCTGTTTATTCATTATTCATTACCAAATATTAGGTAATTTTCTGTCTTTGAATATCAATGCCTTATCAGCTGTTTACTTTCTGTCAGCTGAATCTAGGTGAAATCAACATACCGTACTCTGTGTTTGAACATCAGCTGGGTATGTTACTATGTAATAATATATTTAATAAGAAACCACAGCACATCAGTAGTATGCAGTGTTACTCTATTACAGTAATATTTGGACAGTTATGTCATTATGTAAGTCTTGACTGTGGTCTTCTACCTATAGTCTCCCACAGGGAACGCCCTTTTTTCATGCTATGGAATTTACTACAAGTTATTTATTTCTGAGCCGATTGTTTTCTAAATTGGACATAAAAATAGTTTGTTTGGTTGAGTTGTTTTTGTTTGGTTTGGGGTTTTTCTTCGTTATTTTCAAAACACTTCAATCTGATTAAAATTAGCTCTACGTAATAGTAATTAACCAGTGGAACTAATAATTTTAATTAGATCGAAAACACTTTTAATTTTCTTCTTACGTCAAACAGAACTGGAATTATTTACAAACATTTTTGTAAGAGGATGGGGCGGACTATATAGGTCATCCCATTGCTTCGTGACGTTGGTTTTTTGGTTAAGTCTGGACGGTGACCTATCGTTTTTTGGATACTGTTGTGTATGGAAATGTCATTTTAATCTATCATTATACACGCGCGTATACGTCCTCACTAGTTCATCAAGATAAAGGTCTACGGCACGATATTTATTATTGAACTAATGGATGTCAAAATGTTTTTTAAAAACCGGACCGTAGATCTTTACCTTTGTGAACTAATATGTCACCACTGGCACGAGTGATTGAACGTGCATCAGTGGCGGATCCGGGGGGGGGGGGGGGGGGGGGGGGGGGGGCAACCTAAATGTTGCGACAATTATATATATATATATTTTTATTTTATTTTTTTTACACCCCAATGGAATTTTGGGATTCGCCACTGTGCATTACGCATAAGGGTCATTCTACAGAAAGTGTCACTTTTATGTCCCAGCACAATTTCTTTTTTCTTTATATATAGAAAACTAAATGTGTTGTCTTTAACGATACCTTATTAATAATATCATACTAGATCATGTTGTCAAACTTTTCAATGATATATTGTCAAATTTGATAGGCTATTTTCCTCCACAGTGGGCCCATTCAATAATTGTCCCTTTGCACAAAAAAGGTGACAAAACAGACCCAAGTAACTATCGTGGAATCGCTCTAAGTAGTTGTATTGGTAAATTGTTTTGCAAAATAATAGATAAACGAATTGTTGACTACCTACAACAAACCAACCAAATTGATATCTGTCAAGCTGGGTTCAGGCAAGGATTTAGAACAACAGATCACATATTTACACTAAAAACCCTGATTGATAAATATAAATGTAAAAAGAAAAAGGTCTATGCATGCTTTGTAGATCTCAAACGAGCATTCGATTCTGTGGATAGAAGCAAATTATTTAATAAAATTGCTCTTGTGGGGGTTACAGGTAATGTTTTAAAAATAATCGAATCTGTATGTTAATGTTACATATAGTGTTCAGACTGATAAAGACATATCACAACCATTCCAATCAAACATTGGTGTTCGCCAGGGCTGTATTTTATCTCCAACACTATTTACTATGTTCATTAATGACTTCCAAGAATATTTATGTAACATTGGAGATAAAGTATCACTAGACACAATGCGCTTAAGCCATCTACTTTTTTGCAGATGATCTTCTACTTTTATCAGAAACCCCACATTGTCTACAACAGCTCCTTGATCAACTAGATATATATTGTAATGACAACACTCTTACTATTAATTTAAATAAAACAAAAATTGTTATTTTTGGTGGCCAAAGTACAACAAATAAGCTTACTTGGCATCTCTCGGGCAATAAAGTCCCAGTTGTAACAAAGTATACATATTTAGGGGTTGACTTTACTCAAAATGGAAATTTTAAAGAATGTTCCCGATCACTTTGGAGCAAAGGACTAGGTTGTTTTTACAAGATGCAGAAAGAATTCTCAAATGTTAATCTACCAGTAGACATTTCATGCCAGTTATTTAATTATCTTGTTGAGCCTGTCCTTTTATATGCCAGTGAGGTTTGGGGTGCCCAGTTCATATCATTAAAATATTTGGAAACTTTCCTGCCAGAGAGAGTGCTTTTAAAATTCTGTAAATTAACACTACAGGTTAATAGTCGTGCCAATAATTGGGCCTCTAGAGCTGAGCTAGGTTTGTACCCACTCCTGTTGTCTGTGGTAAAAAGAATGTTACATTTTTACTCCCATATGCAAACTACGGACAACATTATTTTACAACATGCTTTCTCTGAATGCACAAGCCTTGAAAAGAAAAATATTGGTACGCTTCACAAATTATATTATTACATTGGTGAGTTGAATCAAAAACGAAGCACTGTCAATTATCCCATTCATCTTATAAATATAATTAAAACTAAGTATCAAAAACGAAGCACTGTCAATTATCCCATTCATCTTATAAATATAATTAAAACTAAGTATCACAATATTTTAAAAGAAAACCTGAGAGCTCCAGCCAAAAGAGATGGATCCAGTAATAAGATGCGAACGTACAAATTATATAAACACAATATTCAACTAGAGCCATATTTATTACACTGTATACATCCAGAACACCGTAAAGCTTTTACTAAATTACGTCTCAGTGACCACAAATTAAAAATAGAGACTGGGCGCCATACAAAACCTTCACTCCAGTGGAAGAATGTTTATGTGACCACTGCAATGTAATTGAAGTGAATACCATCATATCACAATATGTAAGAAATATAATAGTCAACGTGTCAAATTATATGCATATCTAACTTTCCATAATTACCTATTTAAAAGTATGAGTATGCAAGAAAAATTTATATATATTATGCAAAACCAAAATCCAGCCTGTGCTGGTGCGGTATGCAAATTTGTTCACGATTATACATGTATTGCCCATAATTAGTCCTTATTTAGTCATTTTGTTTGTTTCTTGTTTATGCATATGTTTTGCACCCAGTTCCGTATGTGGAATGTTTATATGCAATAAAGTTTTTATCTTTTTATCTTTTTTTATGTCATTATAAGTTGTAGAAGCATCACGAGGGGTATATGGCTTTTTATGTACCCTCTGTGTGTTCTTTTACCCCGAGCCGAAGGCGAGGGGGTAAAAGAACACACAGAGGGTACATAAAACGCCATATACCCCGAGAGATGCTTCTACAACGAATTTATCTTGCCGACATGTTAAACCATATAGCTAAATAATCAAAATAACGCCAGACAATAATTGTTAACAATTTATTAACGAAGCCGTACCACGCGGACGCGAACGAAACCACTTGCCAGTGACGAAAAATAGTTCCATCGATAAACGAGTTTTTAACTTCAAATGTTTGTAATACGAAATTGTCTGAAACAGATATTAATATTTTTTTTTTTTAAAAAACACTTTTTTTTATCAGAAATGTATGTAGTAAAATAATAAAAATATTAAAAACAAAAAAACAACTGTTGCTAATCGCGCATTAATACAATAACACCACGACCGTAATTAGGTGGCCGAGTTCAACATTGCAGCTTTTAAAAATATTGAAATAGTGTATTTTATAGTAAAAATAAAATTAATTATGTATACTTGATTGATTATCAATGTTATTTATAATCTAATTATTGCTTTAGAATTAACTGGGGCGGCTGGAAACTGTTGGAAATTACAGACGGGGTATAAGAGAATTTGGCTCCGCCCACAGGGGGATAAGGGATTTGTCCAACGGCAAACAACCAATGAGATAAAGAATTTTACATGAAGGCGAGATAAAGCATTATATCATCCTGTCGTAACAACTGTAAACAATTGTATAAATTCTGTTATTTAAGAATCAATTTATTACATAATTGATATTTTATTACTCATAACGGGGAAAATAAAAATCATAATTTCTCACGCATTGGTCTAACGGACAATACTACTGGATGATTTGACGTTTACAAACAAACCAATGACCTTGTCGGTACGAAATATGACGTCATCACGATTTGGCAAACCACACACAATGACGCCATGTAGTTTAAAATTAAAGAGTTAGGTCTCACTACACAGATGTCATCTGTCATTGAAACCCTTGTTAAATTGCCCAACTTCAAATGAAGATTGCCAATAGAACGAGATGTCGTTGGCACTAACAACATACAACATTGCGAAAATACATTATATAAGCATTTATTTTCACTCCAAAATTGAGAACATTTCCGTCTCAGTTTTTTGCTATATAACCGCATCTGGCTGTAGTACTGGTCCGAACAGGTGGTTCATTAACCGATTCACTGCGGCTGTCTCTTGCGCTATACACCCATGTCCCAAAAGGCCAATGTACAATATTACAAAATAACATGGGCAAAATACAGCCAGAAGGCTTAACATTAAACATACATATTGTTTTAATTCTTCCGCAATTCCTAGAAGTGAATATTTGAACCACAACATATGTCACAATTAGGAACTATAGTGGAACCGTCATCAATCAACTCTCACCCGGGAGTGATCTGTGTAGTGAGACCTTAGCGTTTACGGCTGTCTGTATTTTGGTGTTAAATTTATAACAAAATGTCATTTTAATGCAATTCATTATAGATTTTGTACCTGAATAAAGAGAACTTTTGTTTTTGAAAATTGTCTATGAACGTGATTAAATTACAAAGTTATAGCAATACTCAGAACAGTGCGTAAAGTTGTTTATATCGTTTCTATACATGTACGTGCATGTGTGTCCAAAATAAAGGCTTTTAGAGGAAAAAATAGCTGAGGTAATAAATAGAATAACAAACTCGGTACCAGTTATTATTAAAGGGACATACCCTAGTTTTAACCCGTGAAAATTAACATTAAGTTTAGTTAATCTACAAACCTGTAACACATTTGGATAAAGAAAGAAAGAAATGTTTTATTTAACGACGCACTCAATACATTTTATTTACGGTTATATGGCGTCAGACATATGGTTAACGGCCACACAGATTTTGAGAGGAAACCCGCTGTCGCCACGACATGGGCTACTCTTCCGATTAGCAGCAAGGGATCTTTTATTTGCGCTTCCCACAGGCAGGATAGCACAAACCATGGCCTTTGTTGAACCAGTTATGGATCACTGGTCGGTGCAAGTGGTTTACACCTACCCATTGAGCCTTGCGGAGCACTCACTCAGGGTTTGGAGTCAGTATCTGGATTAAAAATCCCATGCCTCGACTGGGATCCGAACCCTGTACCTACCAGCCTGTAGACCGATGGCCTGCCACGACGCCACTGAGGCTGGTCACATTTGGATAAAGTTACAATTGAGTGAAACATGAGTCCGTGACTTTGAAATAGTGAAATACCCTCTAAAAATATACTAAAACTGTACTCCATAACTGTTACTTCTCAAACGCACGTGCGTTTTTTAAATATGAGAAATGCATTTTGTGATATTAAAAACACCAGGATGACCAAAAAGACTTCGAATGTACCGAAATGTATCATCTAAACAATAAAATCTTAGTAAAGTATATGATTTCAGTTATCAAAAACTGCTGTAATAGCTAAAAATAAGCCTCAGTCTTGAAAAAGTAGGGTATGTCCCTTTAAATTTATGTCTTTCGTGAAATAATTTTCATTTGTCACTCGCTAAAGCTTTTGACAACTGAAAATTATTTCACTCGGGACATAAATTTCATAACTGGTAACTCGTTTATTATCCTCTATTTACAATCTAGTCATCAATTTCACTGGTATGAACGTAATGCCTATGTATATTGACATCGATGGGTGTTGGTAAAACGCGGACCGGACCGGAACGTTGGACAGATTGATTTTTTTTCTTTTTAAATAAATATTAAATTAAGTATTCGTCCACTGTGCATAGTTCAGAAATATATATTTTATCATGTAGTTGTTTTATAAAAATTTTAAAAATGTCGCATGCGCGGAAATGTCATTTTTTTCCAAATGCTAAACGCAGTTAGAAAACTACTAGATCTAACCTTTCCTGTTTAAGAGGTCAACTTTATTATAAAGAAAACTTAAAATCATACAGAAAATGTAGGCTATTACTACGTTGTAGTCAAATATCGGAAAATTGCATTACGTATGTTTTCATTTCCAATAAAGGCTATTTAAATTTTATTTGTAAAAATATTGAAAATCCTGCATTAAAATAGCTTTTTAGTTAAAAGGAAAGAGTTAACTCTTTTGAATAATGACGCAGTTCGTATGATTTATTTCTTGAAGAGTGACATAATTTGTTTGATTTGCTGTATAGTGTATGTACTGAACACATTAGAATGACATCACGTATAGGCTGAGGCGTCCTCGTTTTCTGAAAACATTTAACGTAGAGTTTTGCAGCGCTTGCATAAAAGCAATTTTATTAAAATTAGCTAACACTAGTAACAGCAGCCCGTTGGATCTCATGTCCAGTTGACCTTTCATTCGACCAATCAAAACCTTACTTGCAAAATCATGCCAGTGGTTTGAAAAGAATTTGAAAACATTCGGGATTATGCCGATGGTATACGAAATGATTCGGATGAATTACGAAGTGTGCCGGAAACTAAATTCAATATAAAATTCGTTTCAAGACGAAACACTTCCAAGCTAACTTGCAATGAGGACAGACGTCTCGCCATGTACTCTCGAGTTACCCCCCCCCCCCCCCCACCTGGGGGGACTCTTACTGAGTTACGGGAAGCTACTTGAATATCGCGTCTCTTACACCGGGTCACGGGCTTCCGTGACTTCGGTGTACGGCCTCCACCTTCACAACCACCGTCCCCCTCCGACTCGGAAGCCGTCTGGAAAGTTCAGATCGGGAAAATCAGGTCCGGCTTCCTGAAGTTCGTGCAGGGGGACACCTCAGATCCGGCATCACTGATGGGCGGACTAGTGAAACCAGAACTGAAACAACTGCCTGATGGAAGCGCTTACGAGCTACACACCATCAAATCTACAGCCGGCAAGACGGGGTTGGTACTAACTCAGCGCCGAGAAGGAGTCTACCGACAAGCGGTCCTAGTTAGAGAGATGGATAGCCACACCATCCACAGGATCGTCAAGGCCCTTTTTGGCAACGACTACCGGAGTGTCATAACCATCCTCGCCGACCAGAGATGGAAGCACTTCATCCCCGCCTTTGCCGGCTCTCCGCTCATCGGTTCGCCGTAGACCAACCTCCAACGGCCTTAACGAGGCCACTCACGTGGACATATATATCGGACTTTAAACATTTAGACTTTCGTTCAAAATTTTATGTCGAAATTACTTCTCTTTTTTTTTTAATATTATTAAATAGTCCGATCCTCTCTTCTTTCTCTTATTTATTTTTGGACTGTCCTTCTAAAATGCTCCAAATTATATAAATATTCGGCCGAGCAGTCAATTCTTTTTATTTTTGGCTTGTAATTTTTTTTTTTAATTATTCTATTAACTTTTATTCTATTAAATTCTGCCCATTTTCAACACTACCCCCCCCCCCCCCCCCCACACACACACACACACACATCCCAAGTCCGGCCACCGATCTTATCGGAGGTCAGACTCGTGATGGGCGTGTTCGAAACCCAATCTAATTAAAATTAGCTCCACTATTACATGTGGATCTAAGTTGGAGCTCATGTCCACCAATCAAAACCTTACTTGCAGAATCCTGCCAGTGATTTAAAAATAATTTGAAAACATTCCGAATTATCCTGAGGGTATACGACATGTTTCGTGTGAATTACGAATGCCTTAAAATATGTTTTATTTTATAAAATAAATAATTTGTAATGTAAAACTGAAGACTGATTTAGTTTTTTTTAATTTTATAAATAAATAAATAATTTTTAATGTAAAATTGAAGACTGATAACCCACCCCGTACGTATTGGTATGGTTCGCTGTACTGCGGCCACTAAAATAGACTCGCCCGATATTTTTAGAATAACGTTATAAAAGGCGAAGTGTGATTGGTCAATATTTAAATTATTATTTACAGACGAAATGTTACCTGGACATTGGGGACTACGCAGTGTTGTTAGTTTTAAATCACTGGCAGGATTCTGCAAGTAAGGTTTTGATTGGTGGACATGAGCTCCAACTGGCTGTCTTTAGATCCACATGTAATAGTGGAGCTAATTTTAATTAGATTGTTCGAAACCTTAGTGGTATATGGGCACGTTAAACTAGTTATCATCATCAAGACGAAAAAAATAAAACTGTGATCCAGAGTTTATTACTGCACTTTTCCCCCTGGTTTTTTGTTTGTTTTCAATGTTGAAATAGACCAACAAGTTCGCCTATTGCATAAATAGTCTCGCCCGATATTTTTACAATTTGTATGTTCCCGAATAACGCTATAAAAGGCGAAGTGTAATTGGTCGATATTTAAATTGTTATTTATAGATGAAATGTCACCTGGATATGGGAGTCCACGCAATGCTGTTAGATCTGTTGGTAGACCAGTAGAGCTAATTTTAATCAGATTGGAAAAAAAGCAGAAGTAGGATTACAACTTTTTACTCGTTATTGGGAATACATTTATACAGTAAAATAGATTTTGAACCTTAATATAAGCATTAAAATAACGACATTAATGGGGTCATTCTCCATTAAGTGCAATTTTTTAAGCCATAAAGATTTGTATTTTTGGGTTGTATGAAATCGGAAAAGGATTTCTATATGTGAATTTAAAATTATTGTATTTTTATAGCATATCAACTGAATATAACACAACTGTTTTATTGATGAAACAAATGGTTAAATAACTGAGTTTAAAGAAAGTAGTGGTTACACCACTGACATTGTACTTTTGCTGTTGCCCAGGGTAACACCACTAACAGTGGATATTTTTTTAATAGATTTTTTTTATTAGTTTAAACATTGATGTGATAAAATAAAATAAACTATCATTGTTATATAAAAAATAATAATATAAAGGCAAATATTATTGCTGCAGCTTAAATTTTAATTTGAAGAACTTTTTTTTTTTACAAACACAAAATTAATTCCAGTCTTGAAAAAGTTTGTTGTTTTTTTGTGTAAGTTAATGTAAAAATCAAACTCTAAATGCCTGTGTCCTGTATTTAATGTTTTTGTATCTAAGTATTGACCATGATTTTCCAATTTGGCACTTGGTCTCCTCAAGTACAGTTATAACGTTTTGGCATTTGACAGCGTTATGACTGCAATGCTAGCTTTAAGTAATACAAGCAATACAAAGAGTGGCATTATCTAAAACCATACAAATAGTGACGGAAATTACATATTCGTATTTGATTTTTGTTAATAATAATAATATTATACATACATATACATGTAACTAAAAAAAGGCTTCAGTAGTTAAGTTTTGATAATCGAATAAGTAACTTGTGTATCAAATTGATCATGTATTTGCTTTTCAATATGTGAACAAACGTATCAAATGTTTTTAACATTTTTAATATTGTTTATAAATTTCAGGCAGGTCCCGAACATGCCGGGTGCCCCATTTATTTCATAAAGCCTCCTTATTTACAATAAACCAGGTTCTCCTTGAATGTGGCCAATAAAAATCTACATATGAGTGTAAGTGCTTGTTTCAAAATAATATACATTTTAGTTAGTGCATGTTTGTGTTTTTGTTTTCTTTATATTATTAGTGTGTGTGACTTAGGTGGTGTGTATTTATAATATCTTAACCTGGTTGACGGACCTGGCCTCCAAAGCTACAAGCCGGGGGGTCCAGGTCTATTTTGTTCTACAGTTTGTGCAATTTGCCAATCTTTATCATAATTTATATGTAATATCAAGGGCGTCATTGCACGATGCGATGACTCCCTTGAAGCACCAGTGATTTAGGAATTTTTCTTTTCTGTTTGGCCACTCTAAGGCGGCGAAATATTCTACTTCAACCCTTGAATATATTAAGTGTTTGAA
This sequence comes from Gigantopelta aegis, assembly GCF_016097555.1. Taxonomy (NCBI): domain Eukaryota; kingdom Metazoa; phylum Mollusca; class Gastropoda; order Neomphalida; family Peltospiridae; genus Gigantopelta; species Gigantopelta aegis. Next base: position 46,812,670 of record NC_054702.1, read on the forward strand.
AAGAGCCATTTCATTACATGGCTTATCTCCCTCTAAAAGTTTTCTGGATGTCCATATTACCCTTATCGCTTTACTCCAGAGAAAAATTCCCAATTGCGATGCATAATCTCCAGGCTTATGTTTTATGCCGAAAATCATGGCATACGGATTCAAACGGAAATTGTTACCAAAAAGTTTTTTAAAGATCGGTTCAATTTGTTTTATAAATAGTTTTGTTTTGTTGCAGTGAAAAAAGGCATGCAAGACTGAGTCCACTCCGTTGCACACAAGGCACTCCGGAGTGGTCACAATCTTCCAGTCATATAGATGTTTTCTAACTGCAATTACGTTTCTAATCATTTTATAAATTAAATCATAGTCGGGATTTTCAATGAAACCTGAAGTTTAATGTTTTCCAAATGTTTTGCCAATTTATGGTTTCATTAAAGGCTATATTCCACCTGGTCTTAAATGATGCATCTTTGTAAGTTCTTAATAACAAGACTGCGTATATGTCTTTAGTTTTCGCGTCTGTCACGTCTTTTTTCGTATCACCTATGTTGATACGAAAGATGGCGTCTAAGTCACCATCAAGGGGGTCTTCATTTTGTAGCGTCCATAGTAATGTCCGCGAAAAGTTGTCCTGTAGGTCTTTTAATTGACGATGAAATACCGCGCTAGTTGAAAAACCGGCGAAGTCCAAAAAGTCGTTCGTCCCCGAGTCCCAAATGTCTTTGACTAAATTTAGTCTTTCTCTACGTATACTTGTGTATGTTTTGTTGGATATAAAAGGGTTTTCGTGTAACGGTTCATAAATTATCTGTTGGTAGCTGTTAGTGTCTCTAGTAGTGTCAAGGTCCTTCCATGTTAAGAGTATTTCCCTGTAGATATTCGGCATTGAGATGAAATTATCTTTTTTATTTATAATTTTACATTTTAGAACATGTCTTTCAATATTTAAGTTTTTGTATTGGCCTAAAAAGTGATCCGCTAAGGATTTCCAGTGGCCATCGCCCTCTGAGCTTAAAAATCTACTTACAAATTTAATTCTTTGTGCTTTAATTTTTTGCCGAATATTTACGACACCCAACCCGCCTAACTCCTTAGGTAGTTGAAGTTGCTCTTTTGATATAAAATGTTTTTTGTAACTCCAAATAAAGTCAAAAATAATTTTATCGATTTGTTTAGCGTATTTTTCCGGTAATTCCAAAACGTTAGATAGGTACCAAATGCCGCTAGTGGCAAGCGAATTTACTGCTACTACTTTACCATGTAAGGTTAATTTACGATTACTCCACATGTTTAAAATAGTTTTGATTTTTTGAATTTTTGGTTCCCAATTATCGACTGACACATCTACGTTACCAAAATAGAAACCTAAAATTTTGATTTTTTCGTTTGTCCATCTTATATCAATAGGCGTATCTTTCTCGTACCTAAGTCTCCCCATTAGGAAACCAGTGGTTTTCTGAAGGTTGACTTTGGCTCCAGAAGCACGTTCGTATATATTTAAGACTTTAAACAATCGTTTAACTGAGTCTAGGTCTGATAAGGTCGCGTTGCCGTCGTCTGAGTAGCCCACCCACTTACTAACGAAGCCATCAGGTAGATTTATTCCATTAATTTTTGTATCTTCCCGAACAGCTTCCGCCAAAGTTTCTGCTACTAAAATATATAAAACTGTGCTGATCGGGCATCCCTGTCTAATACCCCGAGATAAGTTAAAATAGTTTAGAGATATGTCCATTGACTTTTACCGCAGATGAAATATCTGTGTAACAAGTCTTAATCATTTTTATGAAGTTTGGTCCAAAGTTAAATTTTTTGAGCACTTTAAATAAAAAATCCCACTCTACTCTATCATAAGCTTTAGTTTGATCTAGAGAAAGAATTAATCCCGGTAAATTTTCACGATTAACGTATTCTATTAGGTCCCTTATCAATGACGCACCGTCATGTATTGATCTGCCTTTTACTGAACATTTTTGATTTGGGTGAATAATTTTTGGTAAGAAATCTCGAATTCTACTGGCCAAAACTTTTGTGATAATTTTGTAGTCGCAATTTAGTAACGAAATCGGGCGCCAATTTTTTAGAAGTTGTTTTTCATTGCCTTTCCAAATTAGAACGATTACACCGCGCCTCATGGTGAAAGTTAATTTTTCTTTACTAAAGGCATCATTAATTACTTCTACCAGGTCACTACCAATAAGGCCGAAAAAATTCCGGTAGAATTCTGCAGACAATCCATCACAGCCAGGCGATTTATCATTGGCAAAAGATTTAATAGCTGATGAGACTTCGTCAAGAGTTATTTCCCCTTCGCATGCATCTCTGTCTTCATCGTTTAGCGTCTTTGTCATTTTGTTTAATAAATAATTTTGTGCCGAAACGTCTGTCTTTTCTGAAGTGTATAAAGTTTTATAAAATTTAGTAGTTTCCTCTAAAATTTCTTGTTGTGTGTTAATTAAATTACCGTCTTCGGTTATTAAGGAGTCCATGCATTTGTTATTGGCTTTTTGTTTTTCAAGATTTACAAAGTACGCCGTGCATCTTTCACCTTGTTCTATTTCGTCGACCTTGGCCCTAATTCTAGCACCCTGTAATTGTATTTGTTCGTAGCTTTTAATTTTATTTTGTACATTTAATAATTCAGAATAATCGTCCAAGTGTCCTAACTCGTCTAGTTGTGTTAAGAAAATTTCGTCTTGTTTTAAATTATATATGTACGTCCTTTCAGTCCTGCGTTTTTGTTTACAATAGTCCTTGGTGAGAGTTTTTATTTTTACTTTACCCACATCCCACCATAATAAAAGATCCTCATAATGCCCTTTTTTTGTTTTCCAAGTCTGCCAAAAATCATTTATTAAATTAGCGTAGTTTTTGTCTTTCAGAGTGCTGTTGTTAAAAGCCCATAGTCCAGGTCCGTTGTTGTTTTTGTCAAAGGTAAAGTCAGCCCAAACAAGCTTGTGATCAGTATGTACGCACTGAGTTACACCAGCTTCTTTCAGGCCAGTAATAAACTGCCCTGAGATTAAGATTCGGTCAGGTCAGGTCAGGTGAAAGGGTTTTACGTTTACTGAGCAAGCTGTTGTAGCGCACGCCTGTCGTGGGCACAAGTATCTGCCTTCGCCTCTTAGTCCAAGACGAAAGGGGGGGGGTTATTTAATTCTTTAAGGAGAAGTGACCGTCTGCACTTGGCAGGTGCAAGGTCAAGCACCACGCAGTCCGATTGAATCGGCCGCAGGCGGATGGGTTTTTCACGGTTGCTTGGAATTCATTGTGGAGCGATTTACACAAAGAGAAAAATGCGCAGTTTTTGTAGTGATTTGGCGCAATTTTGATTAACTCGGTCCTGTTTTTTAAAAATTTGAGAACTAGTATAGGTTTTGGAATTCGAGTGTAACTCTTTAGTGGTCGAGAGTATAGATTCGGTCGATGCGAGAGTATTTTATAAGCTTTACTGTGGTATGTGTAAGAGGTTCTGTTTGGGTATTGAATCTGTATGTTTCTGTTAGTGCATGTTCGTTTATATGTTATTTAATTCTTCTAACCCCTATGGTGCCCCTAAGCTCCTGCTTCTTAGAGCCTGTCCGGTCGAGCGTTACATTGTCCACACAATTAAAGTCGCCACAAAGAATGCGGCTAGTCACGGTTCGTTGGTCATATGTCGTAATGAAGTAATTTACACAGCTTGCAATGAACTCAGCCCTTTGGCATGGGTTCACTGGACAATACAGATTAACTATGTTAAGTACCTGGCTTTTAAATTGGCAAAGTAAACTTAGAACGCGCCCATCTGCGTCTTTGAGAGAGCTTAATACTTTAATTTCTAACCCTTTTCTGAATAAAATAGCCACTCCCCATTTACGACCAAAATTGCATGAATTAGTGAAAAATTCCCCTTTAAAGTTTTTAAGCAATTCTTTAATATTGTCTTTATCATTGAATATGTGTGTTTCTTGTAAGCATATAATATCATTTTTTTCTTTGTTGCATTGATTTAGAATGAGCTCTCGCTTTGTGTGACTACACACAAAGCCGTTCACGTTCAGTGTGCCATTTTTCAAGTGGATGATGATGTCTGCCAATCTATTAACGTATAATAATCATGAAAGAAATAGTAGAAAAGGAAACATACAAAAACATGAAACAAAAACACGCAGTCCAACACATATACAACAGTTTTACACACAGTTTTTAACACATCTTTTGTCTTGAAGGCCCCAGTATACACCCAGTCTATAGGTAGGCCTGGCCCAGCGGGCGCCAGGGTGGGGGGGGGGGGGGGGGGGGGGGGGCCGGGGTGGTTTTCAAAGGTATTCACACAACAGCACACAACATTTAATAAACATATATAGAGTACAAAGACAGTCAACATAGTTTTGTTTGGGGGGAAAACATTGATACAAAAGCACACAAACACAGCGATTATAACACAGAGCACTGAACACAACACAGAAACACTGGGCCTGTTTCGAATTTGCACATGAACACAATTCACCACGCTGACACACAACACTGATCCATTGAACAAAGCGAAAACACCGCTCCTTTTACGAATGAACACAAGTACAAACACAATTAGGAACACACAAATAAAGCACAAGACAAGAGCACATACGAATACACACACATTTACCTTTGTTTGCTTTTCTAAAACTTTTGGAAAGTCCAGGGGCGGGTCCGTGTCGTTTACCATAGCTAGGTTAAAGGGGTTAGGCAGTCTCAAGTCCTGGGTCGGTTCGTTTCGGGGGGTTTGGGTGTGACAAAGAGGGGGGGGGGGGAACGCCTAAAACTAGGTTTTGTGCGCCTTCTGCCCCTTGCTCCTGGAAGGCGCTGGCTGGGGCAAGCTATGACACGCTTTGTCTTTGTTTTTCTCGGGGGTTGTGTCCTCTGACGTGGATAGCTCTCTCTTTCTCTCTCTTTCTCTCTTTTCTCTCCCTCTTTCTTTCTTTCTTTGTCTTTTTGCTCTCCTGTCTCTCTCCTTCTTTCTCTCCCTCCTTCTCCTCGTCCGAGGATATCTCACTCTGTGTGGGCCCATTACCACCTACCGCGCCTGGCGTGTCTATAATCAGGCTGTTCCCAGCGTCGTCTCGGGTCTCGAGGGGTGGGGGTGGGGGTGGGTCTGGGGTGGTGTCCTTTACTACGTTATCCAAATTCCCACCAGTAACAATGTCGGCGAACGTGGCTTGTCGCTCAGGGCAGTCCCACTGGTGATGACCAGCTTTCCCGCATCCAAAGCACAGTTCGGGTTGGTTTCGATATTTTACCGTGAACCACTCGTGGTCCTTTGTTTTTAGCCGTCCCGGGATGTCAGTTTTTATATCAATTTTTAGGGCTCTCTCACCCGTTTTTACGTGTGTGTTGCGCCACGTAGAATGGTCGCTAGCAACGACAATGGTCCCAAATTTCTTTAGCATAGAGTCTATGTAATGGTTTGGGACAGTAAGGGGGAGGCCTCTTACTTTTACCCAGGTACCTCCTGGGTAGCGCGGCTGTAAGACGAAGAGTCGTCCTCTGACGCCAAGACCCTCTTGTGAGTGGTGTTTTTTTTTTTTGTTTTTTTTTTTATATTTCAGGCAGGTCCCGAACATGCCGGGTGCCCCATTTATTTCATAAAGCCTCCTTATTTACAATAAACCAGGTTCTCCTTGAATGTGACCAATAACAATCTACATATGAGTGTAAGTGCTTGTTTCAAAAATAATATACATTTTAGTTAGTGCATGTTTGTGTTTTTGTTTTCTTTATATTATTAGTGTGTGTGACTTAGGTGGTGTGTATTTATAATATCTTAACCTGGTTGACGGACCTGGCCTCCAAAGCTACAAGCCGGGGGGTCCAGGTCTATTTTGTTCTACAGTTTGTGCAATTTGCCAATCTTTATCATAATTTATATGTAATATCAAGGGCGTCATTGCACGATGCGATGACTCCCTTGAAGCACCAGTGATTTAGGAATTTTTCTTTTCTGTTTGGCCACTCTAAGGCGGCGAAATATTCTACTTCAACCCTTGAATATATTAAGTGTTTGAAAAGAGCCATTTCATTACATGGCTTATCTCCCTCTAAAAGTTTTCTGGATGTCCATATTACCCTTATCGCTTTACTCCAGAGAAAAATTCCCAATTGCGATGCATAATCTCCAGGCTTATGTTTTATGCCGAAAATCATGGCATACGGATTCAAACGGAAATTGTTGCCAAAAAGTTTTTTAAAGATCGGTTCAATTTGCTTTATAAATAGTTTTGTTTTGTTGCAGTGAAAAAAGGCATGCAAGACTGAGTCCACTCCGTTGCACACAAGGCACTCCGGAGTGGTCGCAATCTTCCAGTCATATAGATGTTTTCTAACTGCAATTACGTTTCTAATCATTTTATAAATTAAATCATAGTCGGGATTTTCAATGAAACCTGAGTTTAATGTTTTCCAAATGTTTTGCCAATTTATGGTTTCATTAAAGGCTATATTCCACCTGGTCTTAAATGATGCATCTTTGTAAGTTCTTAATAACAAGACTGCGTATATGTCTTTAGTTTTCGCGTCTGTCACGTCTATTTTCGTATCACCTATATTGATACGAAAGATGGCGTCTAAGTCACCATCAAGGGGGTCTTCATTTTGTAGCGTCCATAGTAATGTCCGCGAAAAGTTGTCCTGTAGGTCTTTTAATTGACGATGAAATACCGCGCTAGTTGAAACACCGGCGAAGTCCAAAAAGTCGTTCGTCCCCGAGTCCCAAATGTCTTTGACTAAATTTAGTCTTTCTCTACGTATACTTGTGTATGTTTTGTTGGATATAAAAGGGTTTTCGTGTAACGGTTCATAAATTATCTGTTGGTAGCTGTTAGTGTCTCTAGTAGTGTCAAGGTCCTTCCATGTTAAGAGTATTTCCCTGTAGATATTCGGCATTGAGATGAAATTATCTTTTTTATTTATGATTTTACATTTTAGAACATGTCTTTCAATATTTAAGTTTTTGTATTGGCCTAAAAAGTGATCCGCTAAGGATTTCCAGTGGCCATCGCCCTCTGAACTTAAAAATCTACTTACAAATTTAATTCTTTGTGCTTTAATTTTTTGCCGAATATTTACGACACCCAACCCGCCTAACTCCTTAGGTAGTTGAAGTTGCTCTTTTGATATAAAATGTTTTTTATAACTCCAAATAAAGTCAAAAATAATTTTATCGATTTGTTTAGCGTATTTTTCCGGTAATTCCAAAACGTTAGATAGGTACCAAATGCCGCTAGTGGCAAGCGAATTTACTGCTACTACTTTACCATGTAATGTTAATTTACGATTACTCCACATGTTTAAAATAGTTTTGATTTTTTGAATTTTTGGTTCCCAATTATCGACTGACACATCTACGTTACCAAAATAGAAACCTAAAATTTTGATTTTTTCGTTTGTCCATCTTATATCAATAGGCATATTTTTCTCGTACCTAAGTCTCCCCATTAGGAAACCAGTGGTTTTCTGAAGGTTGACTTTGGCTCCAGAAGCACGTTCGTATATATTTAAGACTTTAAACAATCGTTTAACTGAGTCTAGGTCTGATAAGGTCGCGTTGCCGTCGTCTGAGTAGCCCACCCACTTACTAACGAAGCCATCAGGTAGATTTATTCCATTAATTTTTGTATCTTCCCGAACAGCTTCCGCCAAAGTTTCTGCTACTAAAATATATAAAACTGTGCTGATCGGGCATCCCTGTCTAATACCCCGAGATAAGTTAAAATAGTTAAGAGATATGTCCATTGACTTTTACCGCAGATGAAATATCTGTGTAACAAGTCTTAATCATTTTTATGAAGTTTGGTCCAAAGTTAAATTTTTTGAGCACTTTAAATAAAAAGTCCCACTCTACTCTATCATAAGCTTTAGTTTGATCTAGAGAAAGAATTAATACCGGTAAATTTTCACGATTAACGTATTCTATTAGGTCCCTTATCAATGACGCACCGTCGTGTATTGATCTGCCTTTTACTGAACATTTTTGATTTGGGTGAATAATTTTTGGTAAGAAATCTCGAATTCTACTGGCCAAAATTTTTGTGATAATTTTGTAGTCGCAATTTAGTAACGAAATCGGGCGCCAATTTTTTAGAAGTTGTTTTTCATTGCCTTTCCAAATTAGAACGATTACACCGCGCCTCATGGTGAAAGTTAATTTTTCTTTACTAAAGGCATCATTAATTACTTCTACCAGGTCACTACCAATAAGGCCGAAAAAATTCCGGTAGAATTCTGCAGACAATCCATCACAGCCAGGCGATTTTTCATTGGCAAAAGATTTAATAGCTGATGAGACTTCGTCAAGAGTTATTTCCCCTTCGCATGCATCTCTGTCTTCATCGTTTAGCGTCTTTGTCATTTTGTTTAATAAATAATTTTGTGCCGAAACGTCTGTCTTTTCTGAAGTGTATAAAGTTTTATAAAAATTAGTAGTTTCCTCTAAAATTTCTTGTTGTGTGTTGATTAAATTACCGTCTTCGGTTATTAAAGAATTCATTTAATGTGTAGGATAGTCCAAACCTATTTAATGTAATGTTTTCAAAACATTAAATAATATAACTTCAAACTTGAGTGTTCATGCTAGTGACATGATAAAACAGTCTATATATGCATATAAAAACAACTAAATAAAGCAAAGTAAATTTAAAATAACCAAAACAATATGTGTACTAATTAACAAAAACTATGTTTACTAAATTAGGAAATATTTTTGCTGAAAGTCCAAATGTGATCAAATCAGAAATAGGTAACCAAAAAATAGCACTTAATGAAGAATGAATAAATCTGTAATTTAATATTTAAACCAAATTAAAATTATGTGTCTTAATTTAGTATATTTGTATAACTGTCTGACCGGCCTTATCTTATTAATACAGAAACACGCAATTATTCTAATAGGTTTTTAATAGTTGTAGGCTGAAGAAAAAAAAGAAAAAAACAGAAAAAAAATATTTAAGGAAATATTAATTACATACTTTTGCTAACAAGTAGTGGTAGTCTCAAGAATAATTTAGTGTTTCAAGGATACAGTCTTGAATGTTATTGGTGTTACTTTTTTGTCATTGGTGTTACGCAAGAATATTTTATTTTTGAAATTTAAATTGTTTATTTAGGAAAGCATACCTTCAACCTTTATGACTTTAATGAAATTTATTTTGAAGGACTCCATATTTTTAAATAATTAAAACTGCCACAGTGTATAATTTAAGTCACATATAGAATATCCGTGTGGAAATGCACAATTACACCCTTGTATAGTTTATAATTCTAAAGTTATTCCATTATGGTATTAAGGACAACACCAATGACATAATGAGCTTGTTCATAGAGCAACATGTGTATGCACGTGCAGGCCGATTACAGTTATGCGATGCCAGATGTAATGTTATGTTTCTTTGTTCATCTAGTTTCCAAAAGTTAGCCTAACAATAAAAATGTATATCTTTTAATTGTTTTATCTTGAATTTGCATTTTGAAAAGTGACACTTTCTGTAGAATTACCCATAAAGGCGTGCGCAAATACAAATGATCAATTTTACTTGCATTACCACTATACGAGGTCACATGTAATTGACACACTAGCAAGTCTGATCTCATTATTGTAGGCCTACATACTTTATAAGCGCTAATCATGAATAAAAACATGCTAAACGTTTTGGGTTAAGTATATTTCGACCCGGTTTATTCTGTTGCGTGCGTTCCCTATACTAGCCCTAAGTTCAGCCGGCAAAGGTTGCGTTAACGTTTGTGATTGGTTTCCGACGTGGCCATTTGATTTAACGGGAACGAACGCAGTCCAGTTTTACCAACATTCCATTTCGGTTAACTTCGGTGTTTAACAAGGCCGATCAAAACAAAACAAAATGGCGTTTCAAAGGACTGTGTGTGGTGTTGGTAAAAATTTGCGACCTATTTTATTGTCAGCAAATCACTCTCCCGTTGCATCATATCATAAAAATGTAAGTTGATGTTAATTAATATATATTTTTTGTATTTTAACTAGTTGTCATCTTTTTACATGGTCATTTTAATAAATTTTTCGTTGAATGTGCACACGACACTGTTTTGCGTCGTTAATAACAAATATACCCTCCGAAACAGCCCATACATACGGTACCACTGTACCCATTATATTTAGCTCGAGTGTTCTCTAGCTTTGCCCTGTTTACATGCTGGGTCAGTGATAGAGTGCAATTAAATTTTAGATGACGATTAAAGGGTCTTTAAGAACGGCACGGTCTAGTTCATCAAGATAAACGTCTCCGACACGATATTTATTATAATTATTGTGATGTTTATTGTGCCGTAGCCTAACGTTTATCCATTGGATCGAATTTTCCATTTGCAATCACAATTTAATAAAATCAGGCATATGTGCTTAAAGCCGCACACCCTAGTTCCATGCAGCGAAAATAAATTATAATTTGGTTAGGCTAATCTACAAACCTGTAACACACTTAGATCACGTTTTTATCAAATGGAGTGAAAAAGCAGGTTTTATATCGATAAATCGGCCTACCATGGGAATACCCATGTCCCAATTGCTTGAAATAATTTTGAAAGTTAGTATTCTGATGTCACCGGTAGAAGCACAACAATGCCTACTCACGACAAATTTCACAGACTTGGGGTGCGTTCGTTTCACCTCCTGGACATGTTCCAACTGTTCTGACCTGGTTGTATCCCCTCTCCAGATATCGTAAGACTTAGCAAAATTATTGGTTTTAAGGGTTTGTAACGTTTTGTATTGAGACACTTACTTGTCTGAACTTTATTGTTACTGAAAATGTTCACGAACTGTGAAGAAAAATCTCACAAATGAACAACAACAAATCGGATGTTGATTGCGCGAACCATGCACGAGAAAACAAACCGAACCAAAATGATAACGGTCACGTGATATACCAACGTCTGTGACATTAAAAATAGATTGGACCTCGCTTGCTTAACGTTTTTTTCTCGACAACACGTTTTGTGAAAAAATGCAAAAAATGCATTTCGTGGTTTTACAAACATCAGGATTACCAAAAAGCACTTCAGGTGAATGGAAATGTGTATTCTAAATAATAAAATGTAAGTAAAGTGCAATTTTATTTGTGAAAAATGGGGTTTAATAGCGAAAAACAACGCCGTAATGGTTAACAAATAAACGTAACTAGGGTGTGTCCCTTTAATTTAAGAGCCTCACCACGTACAATATATTTTAATAAATTTTAGACTAAAATAGTAAGTACTAATAAATGTAAAAATGTAAAAAAACGGACCGTAGATGTTTACCATGGTGAACTAGGCACTGTCCAGTGATTCTATTTTTCCTACTTTTTCTTTAACACCCCATCTCCTTTTGGGGGCTATTGAATTAGCGATACCATCTGAATATTGCATCAAACACTACAAGCGACATCATTCTATGGTCTTGATTCGAACTCCACGGAGTGGATTAACAAGTGACACTGCATTTTAATACTTATAATAGGGTCCGTGGACACTGAATATGACAAGAATGATAAAGATTTTTTGCTGTACTGATGGAATGCATTTTAAAGAACTATTTTCGACAACAACAAAAAATTAAAATTGCCCTTAACCCTCTAAAGTGGAAATTTTCCATTAAGGGGAAATAACTCTGTTTAGCAAAAATTGACAGAAGACCTAACAAATTGGCACAGTGAAATGTTTTTAAATTTAAGCCTTATTTTGGGTTTTAATACCTTTATTAGCATTTACCCTATAAATATTTCTACTAAATTGTCATTAAAATAGCCACAAATGTTTTTTCAGTGCCAAAAAAGGACCATTCACTTGCTTCAAGGATATGGTACATAAATTCAGTTCCAGTATATCCCTTTTTTAATAAGTTTTCTAAATTAATTCCATTGTTCTGCTGCCCTCCTTTATTTTACAGCACCCATCTCCGCTATTTCCAAATGCACACATCCCACACACAAAAAATCATTCAGTCTGCACACTGGACATCAAAGGAAACAAGCCACGTTGTGTGTACGAAAAAGCAACTGACGAAAAACTTCAATAGCTTACGACAGTTGCCATAATGTAATTTAACAGTATGTTTAACAGCCTCTATTTTGTCCCATACCTGTATCCATTTGTATGTTTGATACAAACAATAAAAGTTATATTTTATTTAAGCAATGAAAACATTTAATTTGTTATCGATTCAGCAATCTCCAACAGAAAAAACACTTATTTGACACCAAATTTTTCACGTGATTAGAACGGTCATTCTGTCTTTTGTTTCCACTAACTATCATCTGATATTTTGTCCTCAATTGCAGATTTAATTGGTTGTAACTGATGAATTTTACTTTCTGTCATTTCTGTCATTCTGTTTATTCAGCAATTCTGTATAAAATATAAACTTTTTATTTTGGGGGGAATATCACCGCTTATAAAAACAACAGAAGTGGTAGTATTTATCATTAAAATAATTTATCTTGGGTGACAAATAATATATACACTGCCTTTACAAAAACGAAACTACTTTTATCAGCTGGCGATACCAAAGCGATCGATTCATTTGATGAAGATGGAAATAAATTCTTTTTTTTCTTTTTTTATCCCACATTAGGGGATCACTTTATAAACATCTTTATTGTTCTTCATATGTCTTGAAATCTTTATTAAAATAATAATATTAAAGGGACATTCCTGAGTTTGCTGCAATTTTTAAGATGTTATCGACTAACGGAGAATTTTTAACGATTGTAATTACATATCAAATATATTTTTCTGCATAAAATATTAGTGGCTGTATATTAAACGTGTTTCTGATCGTTCTAATATTTGTGTCAGGTTAAATTTCATTTTATTTCCTAAAATATGTTTTTTTCATACGTACGAAATTATTTGAAGACAAAATCCAGTTTCGGCTTCTTACAATATTAAGACGACCAGAAACACATTGAACATTCAGCCACTGATATTCTAAACAAAAAAGTATATTTAATATGTAAGTTTAATCGTAGATATATTTTATTAGTAGGAAACATCTTACAGTGCAGCAAACTCCGGAATAACCCTTTTAAAACTTTGATCGGTTCAGCAAAACTGGAACTGCCCGTGAATGTGAGACCAAAATCATCTCCGTTTCAATTAAAAGAGGAGTTGACTTGTATTTCATATCAACTTTTTTATACCAAATAACTTATTTAAAAAGGAGCATGTCTTTTCATAAAATCAACCAACACACAATCTTATATGGTAACCAAGCTTTCCTTTTAGCTTTTGGTGGGTTTTTTTGTTTGTTGTTGTTGTTGGGGTTTTTTGTGGTACCGTGTGGCCGCCCTCCTTTAATTTTCACCCAGTGAGAACACTGAATTCAATCAATGTAATTTGACATTATATGCATACAGGGTTGAAAATTAGCAGTCGCCTGGTCAACCGTGGCGACCTTTATTGGCTAAGGGCGACTAAAAATTTTACAAAGGTAGTTGGGCAACCATCGATTATAGAGTGGCGAGTATGGTACCAGTTAAAAAAAGAAACACACTAAAACTGAATCCAATGACCAGTGTGACAAAATGTGGCGCAAACTACAATTCTGGCAGGAGACGATATTATTGAACATGTTCTATATTTTGACAGTGCCAGACTCACCAGACTCAGTCTCAGCTTTTAAGATTTTGGTCTGGGGCTATAGACAAACATAGCTCTAAATATTGTAGACAATTGAATTGTTTTTTTTGGTTTTTTTTAGAATCGTCGGCTTATTGGAATGGACTGGATACACCATAATTATCTAGTAGACCTATGTTTTGACATTATTAAATGTTATGGGACAAATTAATTCTGTTTAATTAGCCTACTAGTATTTTATTCTGGGACAAAATCAAAATTTATCTTGTAGTTTTAATTCACACTAACAATGACATTTTCCCATTACTACAAGGATTATTCTAAAAGTCAATTACTAGTAATTGGCATGCAATATAAAATTCATATAAAAACATAGTAATTTATTAAATAACTTTTTTGTAGAAGTTCAGTGTAAAAAAAAAAATATATATATTTATAAAATTGCATGGGTTAAATCTTGATGAAACATCCAAGATAAATCTGAATGACAAAATATATGGAATAGTGGATGATAACATTAATCTTTATCTAGTGGTCAACTTGTCTATAGGAGGACAGCCACTCCCAAGGAAATTATTTAGTGGAGAGTTCATCCCTCTTGCATTGCCATGAAGAGGACTGCCACTCCTAGACTAATTTATAAAACACGCGGCAGTACTACCTTTTACGGTTTTAGTTTCTTTATACTGCATTATCGATTACTTCAGAAACAATGCACGTCAAGCTGCATAAATTGGCTATTCTAGCATTTTTCTTTACCCATATTAAAAATGATATTTAATCTGTATCATTTAATTGTAATTTGTAATAAAACATTTTTATTCATAATGGGTTTCTTTCTTTTTTTTAAATTATTTGGGTTGGTATGGGTTTAAAACATAATAATATGTTATTTAATATGAATTTTAACTTCATTCCTGATGAAGTTACATGCCAATTCATCGTTTTCCTTTCGACGCAAACGGTCTATATACATGGCTATTATTATACATGGTTATTATTCAACAAAGAAAATTCTAATTTTGATTTTCGCTGTGCAGTTAAATTGCAGGGCTAGTTGAATTTGAGAAGGGCCAGTAAGATTTTTCTTCAACTGGCCCTGCTGGCGACCATAGTTTTCATGTTAATTTTCAACCCTGTGCATAATACATGTGTAATAATCAACCACGGATCCAAGTGAAGGGTTTTAGGGGGTGTAAATCCCTACCTCCATTTTAAAATGCCCTGAAAAGTTTAGTTTAACTGTTTAGTGTTTAACAATTAATGCATGTACAATTTAAAAATTATATAATTAGTTTGGTTATGTTATATCTTGGTCAGGTGGATGTTTTTGCAGAAGTTTATTATGTAATGCAAAGTTACTGTAAATTTGACTTTTTTCTACATTGCATCTACAGTATGAGTACTATAGCTACCCTTTTAAACCTTGCACTCTTCCCTAAAAAAAATCATTGATCCACCCCTGATAATATACATTATATTATGTATATCGTCCAGTTCATATTACCAACATTTTAATTTACTTGTACAGTTGAGGTTAACTGCAGATATTTAAACATTGACCATAAAAATGACTATTCACAATAGCTCATATTGAAATAATATGTATGCTGACCCAACAAGTTCTGTTAAAATAGGTCATTTTTGGATGGTTAACCTCATCAGATAGATAAGTTATTTGAAACTTAGTACTTAATTAAAACAAAAACAAATGTTCGCCATTTTGGACCCACAGAAAATGCACCAACAGAGAAATGTTTAACATGCCATCAAAGTTCTCTAATATAATTCTAAACCTCTAAATATTGTGTTGTAGTCAATCAGTAATGGATTAACAACAATTATATCACAAAAATAAGCATTAGTCACGATGACAACCCCACTGTTTTTCAATAACTAATTGCGGTCTCCTTAATTTCCGACTTTGGCACTGAATAAAATATAAATTAGCAGTTAAAATGAGTTCTGTGTTTTGTACACAGGTATTTTAATGTACTGATATTCTTGTAGTACTATAGATAAATGTTTAATTATTGTCAACAAACATGTGGTTTTAAACGAAAGAAACACTGCAATGGACTGGTGGCAGTGTTTGTCACTACCAGTCTTCCTGTGCAGTCTCTACTTACAAAGCTCGTAGTATGTGTAGTATACTGAACATCTATGGACTAAAACAAACCTTTAGTCCCATATAATGCCACCTCAGAATCTGTATTTTTGCACAGCATTACACCTTCCAGGGCAGGATGTAGCCTAGTGGTAAAGTGCTCGGTTGATATGCAGTTGGTCTGGCTATTTCTCATTATAGCCAGTGCACCACGACTGGTATATCAAAGGCTGTGGTATGTGCTTTTTGTCGGTGGGAAAGTGCATATTTAAAATATCCCTTGCTGCTAATGGAAAACTGGAGTGGGTTTCCTCTGATGACTATATGTCAGAATTACCAAATGTTTGATATCCAATAGCTGATGATTAATATATTAATCAGTGTACTCTAGTGGTGTTGTTAAACAAAGCAAACTTTTGACACCTTCCACATCTGCTTGATCTGTAGTGATTAGAGTTACATCATCGATTTGTGAATGCCCAAACATCTCAGGGGACAGTATTTCAAAATCTTAGGTAACCAGAAGTCAGTTAATGTGAGGTTTACTTACATGTAGGTAACCGATTGTTCGGTTTCATGAATATAGTTCTCGTAACTGATGAGTTAGGCCTACATAATCGTAAAACACTTGAACTATGGTTCTGTGCTACATTTGTGGTTCAAAAACATAAACTGATTTTCACTTTCATTTCTGATATATGGTACTTTTAATTTTAGAATGTAATTGTTCATCACGTAACTGATTGGGGGTTCTCGCAATTTTAAAGTTGCGTAACCAACACGCGAACAGAACCATGGTTCTCGTGAAATATTGTGCCCTGTATTCTCCTGTCCCTAACAATGACTGGTGCACTGGGCACATTTGCCGAAGGTGTGCTATTCAGTTTGTTAGGCTTAGGTATGATAGACTGAATGTGATGGAATCATTTTGAAATTTTATTTTATTTTTATGTTTAATTTTATTCAAAATTTTAATATAATTACTTGTGATATTTATGTTTTTGCACACTGTATTTTTAGTTTAACATTTAAATTTAAAAAAATTTTTATATTGATGAATTTGTATATTTACCATTGTTTGATAGCCAATAGCCGATGTATTTATTTGATGGGGTGTTGTTAAACGTTCATTCATCCATTCTAAATAATGGATACAGCAGCT
Organism: Gigantopelta aegis; assembly: GCF_016097555.1. Lineage (NCBI taxonomy): Eukaryota > Metazoa > Mollusca > Gastropoda > Neomphalida > Peltospiridae > Gigantopelta > Gigantopelta aegis. The sequence continues at coordinate 46,829,535 of NC_054702.1, forward strand.
GTCTAAATCAGTCATACCACTGAGTTCACATTGTATGCAACCGTTTCCATTACTCATTTGGCTGCGAATATGGCACCAATTTGTGCATGTGTGGAGAAAGTGCTATTAGTGAAAACGGCTGCCTTATCTGAAGCCAGGTATCTGGAGGAAAAATTAAAGTTTCTGAAACATCATAATTATTCATAACTTGGATTATTCATGACAATGTACATTTTTAAAATATGACTGCATATGTGATTATTATATCAAAGCACTAAATGTCGAAAACAATTTCCATTTTTTCAGGTGATTGATCATTATGAGAATCCAAGGAATGTTGGATCCCTTGATAAGAGTGACAAGAATGTTGGAACTGGACTTGTTGGGGCGCCAGCCTGTGGGGACGTAATGAAGCTTCAGGTATTTACACATCTCATGGAATTCTCTGAGGCATATATGTAGCTTGGTGGTTAGAACACCTGTCTCCTGTAATGGTTTACACAGGGCTCACTCTGGGGAAAATTGTGGTTTAGCCAATTTTCAGATATGTAGAATCAGGGCTAGGTCTGGGTGAGCAAAACTATTCACCAAATTGCAGAAATTATCAGTTATTTTCTAAAAAAAAATTGTTAATTATTACATGAAATTATTTCGCCAAACTAAAATAAAATTCCTAAACTGCTTTCAAAATTTGCAATTGGCGAATTTGGCGTGTGCCAGAGCTAGCCCTGAGAGTATTTCCTTGAAAATTATTCAAATGTGGTTAATTCAAGGAACATTTTATTAGCCAAAGACTAAATGTTGTAGCCACTTTGTATAAAATTAGCAATTGGCTAATATGGCACTGTACAGGGTAAGCCCTGTTTACATTATCAGTTTCAACTGGTGGACCCATTGAGTTATTTTCAATTTGAACCGGTGATCCATAACTACGCCCTTGAAATTTGGACATTTTTATGATGGCAGTTTAGTAGAGGTAATAAAGTAAATATCAAATATTGATAAATAAAAAATACAAAAATGCTATAGCAGATTAATTTTGAAAAAGTTATAAGTTGTTTCTTATGTATGTACAAATGTTCATGATATGCTTGCTTCATCCTATTCCAGATTAAAGTTGATGACGATGGTAAAATTGTTGAAGCCAAGTTCAAAACATTTGGGTGTGGCTCAGCTATTGCCTCAAGTTCTCTTGCTACTGAATGGGTGAAAGGAAAGTCGGTAAGTTGGGTGACTGACAAATTATATATTATGCAGTGATATTAATAAGTAAATTGTTTAAAATTCTGTTCAAGATAGCTTTAATACTTAGCTGAACATTTTCTGAAAGATTACTTTTTACCAACAGTGTGGGTATCTCAAAATAAACTAGCAACCAGCAAATTGTATTCGTTATTGTACATTCCATGCCAACTAAGTTTCACAGATTAATTACATTGTATATTCAGCTATTGGAAATAAGGAACCTTCAACTATTGGGAATAAGAAACCTTACACTTTGGAAGTTATTTTAAAATGTGCAGTTTTCACGGAAACAGATAAACAGAATGAACAACACATTTTAGTGTGTTTCATCATTACAGATACATAAAAGGTAGGCTAATACACAGCAATATACATAAATCATGCCATAAAATGTTTATGATTACATTCTTTTTTTTCGCCAGATGGAGGAAGCTATTAAAATCAAGAACACGGACATTGCAAAGGAACTCTCACTTCCACCGGTTAAACTTCACTGCTCCAGTAAGTAGCAATACATGTAAATATGTTAATATTAGTGGAAGGTTTGGGTTTTGACATACAATGTAAGTCATCACCATAGAGCAAGAAATCAGGTCTTTAAATCTATTTCTAACATATGTGAATATTGTTGTCTGATATCATGAATCCACAGTGCAAAAGTTAAGTTTTTTTTTTTTAATGACACCACTAGAGGTCACTGATTTGTTAATCATTTAGATGTCAAACATTTAGTAATTCTGACATATTGTCTTAGAGTGAGAAAACCTACTACATGTGTTTTATTAGTAGCAAGGAATCTTTTATATGCAGTCTGGCTTTCTGCCAGAAAACAAAGTTGAGGGTACGTAATAACAGATAATAAGTGTCCCTACTAGGTTGAAGTCTTGAAAATCGACACTGCATTTCATATACTTTGACAGATTTTAAACAGCAGTTCTATTACTGTAATCTTTCTAAAAAATATATTAAAATATGTCTCATTTAATTTCCAAGATTTTAGGGTAAGTAATTTTACCCTTCATATCCTCTGTCAGAAACCCGGGCACTTTCCCCATACATACCTTGGCATTTTGTCATGATGCACTAATTGGGATGGGGGAAAAACTCAGAGAATGAGTCTTCCACTGAGGTGATTCGATCCCACGGCACAAGCACCTCAGGTGAGAGCTTTACAAACTGAGTTAGATCACACACCCTCAAAGCGTGTAATATAACTTTTATTAATTTGTAAAAAAACATTAATATTTCAGTGCTTGCGGAAGATGCTATCAAGGCTGCTCTTAATGACTATAAACTGAAGAACAACATTGGTGATCCACCACAAGGAGAGAAAGTGGCAGGGAGAAACTGACAGACTCTTCCTTGGGATTGTACGTGTTGAATTGAGTTTTTGTCAGTGTTAACGTATAATGGTGGTTTGTAGCTGACAGCTAGAACAAATGCTCTCCACGTCTTTTGTCCAAATTGTTAAATTGATTTGATGTTTGTTGTTTTGAGAATGAAGAGTTTAGTGTTAATTTTGTATTTAAAAAAATTGTGTTGGCATAGGTTGGAATTTTGTGTGTTGTTTAAGTGTGACAAAAATAAGCCAAGCGAATCATCATCATTTTTAATGTACTTTTCCAAATAAATGCAGATGTGGACTTTTGTTCCTGAGCAACTTTAACAAGAACATTTGGTTGAATTTAATTAAAAAGAATTGTGTGTTTAACCAATACGTCGTATGTGTATATATTAATTATGATAATAATACTCTAGAACATAATTTTTATGTTAAGAACTTAACTGGAGATTTACTTTGAATAGGCAGTATTCATTAACCTGTGAAATATAATATGATGTTAAATCTGTAATAATGTTTTGGTATATATCAGTTTTAATTTTATAATTATCTATGACATTGGGTTTTCGACTGTACAACTTCAGATGCATTTGTAGGGGGAGGGTTTTGGCATAAACCTATTTGGGTCCGAAATCATCTCATATGGGACATGTGGAAAAATTAATCTTAAAAAGTTACATTTGTATTTACAAGAATAGAATAATGATTACATATGTTTAGAATACCCCTCTCCCCTTCCCCATCTATTCAATAATATTTATTTTAGTTTAAAAAAAGTTAACATGGAATTCACTAGGAAACGATAGTGACTGCATTTATGAACCTATAGTGCAATTTCCATACCAATAACGGGACAATATTTCAAAATGTTAGGTAACTGGAAGTCAGTTCACGTGAGTTTTACTTGGGTAACTGATTGTTCGGTTACGTGAATATAGTTCTCGTAACCGATGAGTTAGGCCTACCTAATCCTAAAACACTTGAACTATGGTTCTGTGCTACATTGGTAGTTCAAATGTATAACATAAACTTATTTTTACTTTCATTACTGATATATGGTACTTTTAATTTTAGAATGTAATTGTGCACCATATAACTGATTGGCAGTTCTTATGATTTTAAAGTTGCGTAACAGACACGCGAACAGAACAGTGGTTCTCGTGAAATATTTTGCCCTGCAATAATGTTCTGGTTCATGTACATACATCATGTTTTTTTAAAATCTGTTTCTTCCAGGCCATTCTTAAAAGAAATAGTTTATTGTAACTTGACATAGTATTGTAGCAATGGCTACAAAGAGACTGGCAACTTCAAACTATCAACATCCCTGGCCATAACTGAGGGTGTTCATTATCTTTAAAAGTAAAAGGCTCTTTGGCATAATTAGGCAGCTATATCTACTGTGTAGAGACTATATATTAATTTACTTGTAAGCATAAAAACTAGATGCTGGTGGTGGCAGCAGCAGAAACCACTGAAAATCATAGCCTTACACTCACTAATGAACACTAATAATAATAAAAGTTGTGAAACTACAATTAACTTTTGTTTTACAACTGTCAAACAGTGAGAGCCTCTTTTAAACTAGTAGCCAGGGCTAAATAAGCTTGGAGACGTCTGAGCATATGGCCCAGTTCCCTGTATTAACACTGGAAGCCATTTTTCCCTGCTTTGATTTGTTTTGTGGGTTTTTTAAAGTAAAAAAAAAAAAAAATTACAACTGAAAAAACAATAGAACTTTTTTTAATGAACAGGACATACAATTGTTTTTAAAGATTCGCCCCATCTTTATAAAAAGGGTATTTACAACTGCTAACTCATAAATGTTATAATATCCATTTGTTTTTTTGTGTAGGTTTTGTGGTGTTAGAATTTAATAACCAGTAGTAGTAGTCATTGTGTTTAGATAATGCTGTTGATTTTGTTGAATATATATTAATGTTGGTGGCATAGTGAGTTCACCATTGATTTCACTTGCATGTGAAACTATCAACCACTTTACATATCGGACCAAAATGTTTTTTTACAGAGCTCATATAATCGGGGGACATTCGCCTGATTGGATTCTTCCCCATCTCAGTCAGTTCCCCACAAACTGGTATATAAGGCCCATGGTATGTACTGTCCTGTCTTTTTGAGGAAAAGTAATTACTTGGGCAGTTTCCTCTGAAGACTGTGTCAGAATGAACAAAAATTGACACCTCAAAAGCTAATGATTGATTAATCAGTGTGCTCTAATAATGTTGTTAAACTTTTAAGTTTAATCAGGAATTAGGCTGTAGCTCAGTGGCAGTGCTCTCTGTAATCCTATGTGGACCTATAGGGATTTCCCTTCCAAACTGGTATCCTACAACTCGTACATTAAAGGCTTCGGCATGTGCTGTGATATTGGAAAATGCATATAAAAGATATCGAGCTGCTATTCAGTAGTGGAGGAGCTGGCGAAAGTTGACACCTGCATCTATGACGGCTTGTTCTGAATGTGCACATTAAAACCTATGACCTGACCGGACCTATTCGGTAGGAGTGGCAGAAGTGGGTTTTGTTTCTCTTTAAACCACATGTTTAAATAATGTGTGAAGTTGGCACTGGATTGGGGGAGGCTGCCTAGTTACCATTTGCCCTTTGGCACCAAACACTCACTATGCCACTGTTTACTGTATGTTATTATTATGTTGTTTTAAAATGTGAAGCGCACAAAAAGAGTGTATTTATACACACAATGTTACGTGTAAATATAGTACAATACTTAAAATGCAATTTATTACCAAAGACTGCCTTGTACAACACATGTATACCATTAATGATTTATAATTAAAAGTAGTATAGTTTTCCAGTTACAGTTAAGGATTCTCTCAAAACTGAATGATACTTTTAAAAAAATGCATTTAATTGGGTGTGAAGATGTTATATCATGTTTGGTTTTTTTTAATTATATTTTGGCGTCCAAATATTGATGCCATTTATTAATCTAATATTAAAGATGCAATTTTGTCTGTTTTGGCATCATTCAGTTTTTGGGATAATCTCTTATAAATCAAATTTGTTTGGGTCATTTGTTAAAATAAAATCATTTAAGTTAATGATCAGTATAAGGGTACATTGTAGATTACACTTTTTACCCCAATGCATGCTCCTACTCTCAGAATTCATAAAAATCTGTTGCATAATGGATCTGCAACAGGATTTTATCATTATCAGGTAGAGCTGGGCAGTATTGAAATTTTAGGTTCTGTATCAAGTATTTTTGGGGTGATTTACCTCAGTATTGATATGATATTCGGTATTGACACAATACCAATACCAATATCGAGCAGTATTTTAGGTATACTCTGCTTTAAATGCATGCCTGAGTTGAGGCTTACCCGCTAATTTCATCTAAATAAAACTAAATTCCATACACAAGGCTCTTGTCTGATTTATACACAATTCATTTTGCATTCGTTAGATATATTGTTAGTGCTTTGCTAAATCATGGCGGGAAGTATTTCTCAATAACAAAACTTCAGTATTTTTAAATTTGCTCGGTACAGAAAATCAATATTGACATGATACCTATACCGAACAGTATATATGGTATACTGTCCAGCTCTATTATCCGGTATTTACTTTATTATTATTTGTTTAAAATGGCTGTCGTAAGATTACCTGAATTTCGAGGGATGCACTCATAATTGGGGAAATAGAAATAATAATAATTTCTGATAAATTATTATTGGATGATTTGGCATTTACAAATAAATGATCTTGTTGGTACAATGTACTAAATATCACATCATCACAATTTGGCAAAAACTAAAAATGATGTTATATACTTTAAAGAGTTCGCATTTATGCCTCTCTGTTTTTATTATTAAATTTTGTAATAAAACGGGTTTTTTAAATACAGTTCATTACATTTCAGTTCATTTTTTTTTATCAGAGTAAATAGAACATGTTTTTGAAGATTGTTTGTGAACAGGAATACAATACAAAGTTATAACAATACTCGGAGCAGTGTATAAAGTGGTTTACATTGTTTCTATATATACACGTGCATGTATGGATATTGAAAATAAAAGGCTTTTTAAAAAAAAAAATAGCTATGTTTACAAAAACCAAACTAATTCCAATGAAGACATTCTCCCTCCAAACTGTTCAGTTGTGTTAATAGGCAAGATAGATATTTGGAAATGTTTTGTTATTAGAAATCTGTGAAAATAGGTCAGTAAATTATGAGTAATCGAGTTCCAGGGCTTTACCTAGCAATACCAATAAGAAAAGGTGTTCTTTTGTGCAGCTGGAAAAGATACTGATTCTTACCTCTCTCTTTTTTTTCTTTTTCTTTTTTTCTTTTTTTTTTTACTTCCCCTGTCCTCCATGGTTAGGTTAGGTAAAGTCCTGGCTTTAAACTAAAAAGCATACAGTTAATAAATTTATGATTGTGTGTATATGTAGGTTCTTTTTCTGAACAAGTGTTTGGCCTACAATGTTTGCTTACATGTTACATATGTACAGTATTTATTTTTAACAGTAAAATATATAGTAAAGGCTTCTTTGTTTTTAATGGAATCGAAAAGCAAGAACTAACTTTAGAGTTAGAATAACTTTAATACTAATACTATAGTATTGATTGTTTTATCACACAGGCTAAATCGGTTTCATTTGATTTTTATTTAATTATAAGAACTTGATATTACTGATTGATAGAAATCTGAGATTGTTTCATTTTAGTACATTTATTACTAGTGATGGCTCTTTAAAAAGGTAAATTGATACACATTTCAATGGGCTGTACTTGAAAATATCTACAAAAACACTGCCATATACCTACAGACTTGTTAATCATCAATAAGAAGTCACATATAGGTTTATTTTAATTTTGGTGCACGTGGCATTATTTTGAAATTTGTTTTGATGCCCAACAATATTGGGAGTGTAGGGAGGGGGCATTTTCTCTGTATTGTAATAAACTGATGTGTGAGCATGTCTTTTTTTTAATGCAAATAAACATTTTAAAAAGAGAACGTGTCAATGTTGTTCAGTACCTTGGTCTTATTATATGTGTTATTCATCATCTAGAAGAACAATAAACTGAACTCTTTTTTTCAAGAACTGCAATCCATCTTTGGTGGGTGACATTCTATTGTTCTAAAGACAAGATTTTGCATTGTCAGAACAACTCGCATAGATTCTTTGAAGCTAAACTCTTTATTTTTAAATTAGGAACTCTAATTGAATTATTGGTAGTGGGTTTGCAAGCTGTACCAGTTCCTAGCCAAACAATTTTAACAGCTCATTTAGAAGGTAAAGACCACTACACAGATTTTGTCTCTCAAAAACAACTAAATGTTAACCGTTTGTCCTGGACAGATCCAAGATAGTTGATGTGTTCAAGAGTGTCGTCGGATCTTAATTTGATATCGCATTAATTCTGTTTTTATGGATAAAATAATGGTATGCCCGTAACCAGCGTGTCGAGTGTAGGGTTCGACTTTGAATCGGACGGAACTCGCGTGGAAGGGCGAGTCCCGAAGATGCGAAGCCCGTGACGGTGGTTATGAGGGTATGGGGGATCCTCCCCCATAAAAATTGGTATATTGATTCGTCTTTAGAGTTATCCTGGCTTGCTTTTGAAGGATTTTTAAAATCGCACTTTTTGGGTTTTTTAATAACAGTTGTTTGACCCAAACTGTAAAATGCTCTGCAGACGGTTACCTTTTTTCTTAATGTAATTGGGTTATGTGCGTCAGCCATGGTGGAGAAAGTGTTGGGGAAGGGGGTCTCAATAAAAAAAAGTATTGGCATTTATTTTACTTGATGAAAAATACTTGTAGAACGCAGGAAATTGCATGTCAGGACATTTACTTTTAATAAAAAAAAGAAAATGCGTTACTAAGGGAGTCAAACCAGTTCAGTTAAGTTATAAATACAAGCTGAAAGTCCTATATTTGAAAACAATACTTTGTTAAATGATAGCTCTATATATTATTCATTATGTTTGCGGTTGTTGACCTAATTGTTATTTTACTTGATAGTACAGTTGTTTATTTCATTTGAGCAGTTTGGTACATGACTTTGGTGTTTATAATAATATTCAGTGCATATAGAGAATATTGCATGAGTAGCCAGTAGATACCACGAGTTGTTTTAAAATGTATCTAATGAGCGAAAGCGAGTTGGATAACTTTTTAAACAACGAGGTATCCAACAGATAAGAATGTAGTATAAGGCCTACTATTTCTTATATATGCTAAAAAAAAACAAAAAAACAACAACCCAGTTTTAAAATAAATGTAAAGTTCTGCGCTTGGCATTTACTTATGGGATAGAGAAATCAATTTCTGTTAATCTATAGATAGTCACAAAGCAATCGATTTCGACTTTCATTGGATGGTATTACGGCGGCGACCAGGTCATCACCTAGGAGCAGTTAGGTGTATGTTTTTTAATTAAATTGTCATCACACACAAACACATATATATATATATATATATATATATATATATATATCTGGGGGGGGGGGGGGTGTCTTAACAGTATAGGCCCCTATGTGATATGAGAAATAAATAATGTTCTCACTAACGGATGCGTAAAAAACCCATAAATTAGACATCGTGAAAAACTGTAGGATGCAGGAAATTTCATTTCAGGACGTCTAGAATGACCCCAGACTCAACCCACTCCTAGAATTATGGTGTTTATATATTCCGTGGACATACATGTATACATACACAAATTATACATATTGAAAAAATATTTTTTAAAATGGTTGCAATTACCCGCATTTGTCATGATGAATTTTATTTGCAGAATACAGGAAATTACCTTTCAAGGCATCTACTTGTTAGATTGATCATGATAATTTTAACTTATTTTCGTACTTATATCCAATTAAGGTTGAAACACGCTGTCCTGGGCACACACCTCAGCTATCTGGGCTGTCTATCCAGGACAGAAGGTTAGTGGTTAGTGAGAGAGTAGAGGGTGTAGTGGTCATAGGCCTACATCTACCCATTGAGTCGTTAAAACTCGCTCTTGGTGGGAGCCGGAATCAAGACACCACCGAGGCCTGGAATGTTCATGGAGAGAATATCTTACCCCTGGTTCTCCCTAGAAGATCGGGAGCTTCGCGCCCTCGGTATGTTAGTTGTACACATTTAACACATTCATTTATTCTATATAAAAAGAACCCTCCTCCTCAGTGTGAACATTGCCAATGTACACCGCATTTAAATGTTTGCCATCAGCAAAGTTTCAAATAATATGTATTAAACATTTCACTGCAAGGTGGTCAACTTGCCACTCTCTACAAACTTTCCTGGAGCTTTTCCTGGTGAAGACTATATAAGCACCTGGAGTCAACCAGGAAAGATTTATTTGGTAAAACAATCCACCCAAATTAATATTTAAAATTTAAAAACATTTTGATTTTGATTTTTAAAAAAAAATCAAATGTAGGTCTACTAAAGCTACATTTCCCTATGTTCATGGTTTCACGCAATACGTACACAGAAAACGGACATATGAAAACGTAGCTTTACTGGGGTTTTTTTAAATTATTATTATTTAAAAAAACAATTTGGAGCATTTAGGATTGTATTTAGATGGCCTAATAACAATTATAATTTTTTTGGTTTTGATTTAATGTAAATATCCATATTCATATAGGCTACTTAGCTCTTTTTTTTAACACCCAATAGTAAGAACATAAACATTCATCATTTCAATAATAATTATTTCACCGAAACAGTCAAAAACTAAATTTGGTCACATTTGTCCACTAAGTTACTGTCCCAAGTAGTAAGTCTATACATACAGTCTGTTGTATGAACCAAATATACTGGTAGTATTATTTTTCATTCAAATCCATTTTATTCTGGATGGTGTCCAGTGTTGAAATCAATGTAGAAACTAAAAATTATTTAGGATTTACTTTGTGTCCCCATTTATTATGTCCACTGTTATTATTTTATTTTAGACAAATACAGTCACTGAGAGATACATATGGAATGTTTTTAAATACTCACCAGATGGCATTGCAATCCCTGTCAGTAATGAGAAGCATGGTTTTGATCAGATGTGACACATTTCTAATTTATTTTCAATTTTGGAAATGCGAGTCAGTCATACCTTTATTATATGTCTGCAAGGTTACCAATGTAGTAATCCACCATTATACCACAAAGTAGGTTAAGTATACCAAAACCTAAAATAAAAGCCTGAGTGGTAATATGTCAGACTAGCAAGGTCATAGGACGAGTCATTTAAGAAAATGTCTACTATGTTACCGTCTGCTAAGTTACCTTCAACAAACTAACTTAGTAGACCAGTGTTGGTAACCTAGTAAACAAACAGGTAGAAATGCCATCATTACATGGAGTTATTGCTAAAATGTTACTATTAATAGGTCTCCTACATGTTTATACTGAATAATAGTTTACCTATTTAAAGTGTAGTCCTAGAATATTAGCTTTACTGGAAATTTGTGACACTTTAGTAACATAGTGGACAACGAAGTAACTTAGTGGCCACACTGTCAGTATATCAGTTACTAGTATAAAACACATCACAGTTGTCATCACATTGATTTATACTAATAGTTAATGATGTACACATACTTGTTTTCAATTATTTTAATAAATACAGGTAGATTTTATTTAACTACTACCAGTGTACCAGTTAATTACTATATACCGTGTTTATAACATTTGCAGAGTGCCAGTAAAATTAGGATGAACTTTTTTTATGTGGAACTAGGATAGTCAGAAGTCAGTGATTTGTCCCGATATATAAACAAAATTAAGGGTCAGGTGTTATGGTGTGCACTGTATTAATATTTCAATTTTGTGGTAGTATGTTGATTAAAATAATGGTTATACATATAGCTGCTGTATGCACGGTTGTGTTTATTACTAATGGCATCTTTTCAGTTTGATTTAGTGATATATATCCCAATGAATGTGTTCTCTACCTGGCACATGAAAGTGTCACCGAAGTAAATAATAATAAAAAAAATAATTTACAAACAAAAAATAAACCCCACCCCCCACTGAATTCTGACCAGGGGGATGCCAGTTGTGTTTGTTTAATAGCTGACCTGTGCAAATGCAAATACATTCTTTCTGCAGAGTTCTTATATTCTAACTTCTGTAGAGTCACGTTAATTATGAAATATTGGCTAACACTACTTTTACTCAAACAACAGCACAAATAGCTCAATCAACGCTGAAGTGACTGTTGTTGTATCTTCATGTATATGGTTTTTGTTTGCGTTTATTTTGTAAATTGCACACGCTTCACAATCGCCATCGGTATGTCACAAACCAGTAGCGCCATTTTAGGTTACATTTTTCAGATTAAACTGATTTATCAACACAAGAAATCAACACTTATACACAATACTGTCTTTATTGTCTGCTGTATCACTAATCTTCAGCATGGAACTGTCATATCAACACTAGGAGGGAAGGCAGCTTCATAATATTGATTTAAAGTATGTGACCTATGTTGGTACAGTTTCTGAGAATCACCCATATGTAATCCCATGGGTCGCTGTAGATGTGTACACTCCTTATTCTTGTACCTCAAACTACTACAAATGAAGGATATTTGTGCATCTTTGCATTAAATGTATCTGGCTGTATTCAGTGTTAAACAAGGCATCATAAGGTTGTACAATGAGACAGCTATACAGGTGGAGTGCATTCTGCCTCAACACTAAGGACATTTATGGGTATATTTATGAAAACTGTTTGTCTCCTTCCAAAACCAACCACTAATGGTAGTAAGCATTAACAGACACAAGTTATGAGGCCAGATCTTATAAATGATATAAGCATGTACACATGCATGCATTTAACATTTCAAAAGTGTTGAAAAATAAAAACAGAAATAATATATGATTTTGTCAGCTGAAGTAAATTTTTAAAAAAGATGAGTATTGGCTTGTAGTTCAATTTTGTATTTGTTATATTGATCCATCAGGGTTTCTGCCAGAGGGTAAAATGGGTATGGCGCCATACCCACATATTTGGGTAGATTTTTGTTTTAATTAACTTTTGACAAAATTTATTATTCTTATCAGTACTGTATGATTGTCTTAACCCCAGCCCAAAACTTAACCCATTTTCTTTCTGGAGGAGGCCCTCATACTGTGGTTGCATTCAATTCCATAGCGCCATACCTATACATTTCTTTCTGGCAAAAACACTGTCCATGGAACATTTTGTTTGATTTCAAATATTATGATATTCATGCTGAGGACGTGAGGTGTCTTTAATCATTCATTTACTCATTTGAATTAAATGTGTAAGTTATGTGTAACAGTTAAGATTTTAAATGTTATTTATTGTCAATTCCGATTGAATCATTTACATCTGATGATGACCTCACATCAGAAAAATAATCGTCTGTATTTAGACCTGTGACCTTGTTACTCATTCTTTTTACTGTATGTCTGTTCTGATAATTAAATATAGATAATCAGAGTTTTTACTGTAAGTCAGTTAGTTCATTAGATGGTTATTATAAGTAACTTGGTGGAAGTTAAACCTGGTCTACTATGTTAGCGCATGTCCACTAGGTTACTTTCATGAACAATTGTATTTTTTTAATTTAATTAAAATGTATGTTGTTAATGGATATTAGCATATATTTACAAGGGCAGTAAAAGGATGTGCTGGTTGATATATAGTAAAACTACTGTACAATACCTTATTTTCGCGTGTGAATGAAATTCGTGAAAATATATTCCACGCGAAAATAAAGGCCGACAAAAAAATAAAAAAAATATGTAGTCTCGTTCAACTATACCACATTAGTTTCCGATGTACGAGGCTAGTAGTAAAAAAGCGGTGCCCCCTCCTGTCACGGAACAAACCACAAAACACAAAAGCTGTTTAAAACTTTAAATCAAGAACACGATGATAAGTACATACATGATAATAAAACGGCAAGAGCTCCACCCGTTCCCCCCATCATTTATAATAGTTTATTAATGTTTCCCTTTTTTTTTTTCGTTTTGTATCCCGAGTACTCTGACTGTAAGAGAGCTAGACGGACATTTGGACATAAACACGCTCTCATTACAGTCAGAGACCAACCTATGTCTTTTTTTGGCAATTCCTGACTACCAAACGGTAGGCAACGAATCCCGCTCTAATACCACAACAATCCTATGTTTGACGTCAAATACCTTTACATCAATCATTTTCGAGTTAAGTGATACAAAAAAAATCCACATATTAATCACTAATACCATACTAGTCTACAGAAAGAAACCCGACAGCACACAGCACCCACATTCAGCTACGCTTCGTGACACTCCGTCGCAACAATTACAAAGCTCGGCGATCTATTTCGAGACTGGGCGATTCCGCCTTGTGCAGCAGTTACAGGGGTCATCTCATAAGAGGAGGCAGTACGTAGCACATACTTTTGCCGTATCCTGTCGATAACACCCCAAATTTATCCTTCAAATTCAAATGGAATCAATAATGTGTAATTGTTTTGGTTTAATGACGTAATGAAATCCAAATTCATCCAAAACGGCATTAGCCAACTCTTCCATGTTGTAACTTCGCTTGATATGAGACGGCCCCTGTAACTGCTGCACAAGGCGGAATCGCCCAGTGCGCGATCACGTGGTCTACGTCTCGAAATAGATCGCCGAGCTTTGCAATTGTTGTGACGGAGTGTCACGAAGCGTAGCTGAATGTGGGTGCTGTCGGATTTCTTTCTGTAGTATGTGTATTAGTGATTAATATGTGGATTTTTTTTAATCAGTTAACTCGAAAATGATTGATGTAAAGGTATTTGACGTCAAACATAGGATTGTTGTGGTATTAGAGCGGGACTCGTTGCCTACCGTTTGGTAGTCAGGAATTGCCCAAAAAAAAGACATAGGTTGGTCTCTGACTGTAATGAGAGCGTGTTTATGTCCAAATGTCCGTCTAGCTCTCTTACAGTCAGAGTACTCGGGCTAGTCGTTTTGTAGCATGATGATATTAGTTAGGGTTAGGGTTAGGGTTAGGGATATATATACCCCATCAAAAAATCCCTCTTTAGATCGATAACTAATGGGGGGAACGGGCGGTACACTTTCCAATAAAACAATACTGTTACAATACTAACACTAAAAAGTTTTATACTGTTTTCCTTCGCATGTGCTAGCGATCAGTCTACACGTGTTCAACGACGGAAGTAAACATGCATTATCACGGTATATTAAAAATGTGGAAGTGAAAAAATCCGAACTGGGCTATGTTCAGATGTTTCACAATTTTATTTTTATTTTTCGCAAAGGCCTGCAAGTCTGAAACCTGTTCGTATTAAATCTGTTTTTCCTTTCATAGCATCATGTGCATCAAGTTACTGAGTACTAGTAGCCTGCGTCTTAAAATTGCGTTTCTTCTGTAAGCTTATTAAGTTGTAAACAATTATAAAGTCTTGATTGGTTAAAGCAGGAAAACTATTGTTTTATCGTTTCACAGTTTAATTACAGCAGATCTCTGCTGTGTATAGCACTCGTGTGTACATGTAGGATTAGTTCTACAGATTCTCGGAACCGAACATACGGGTACTTCGGCCCTATCCGCCATTGTTTATCACGTGATGCGGTGAAGCTTCTCCTTAGTTACGTATGGTTTGATAGTGAATTTAGTAAATTTCAGTCGATCATTTACAACAGTTAACAGCCAAGATGCCTAAAACATGTTGTGCAGTTGGCTGCATAAACCATAACTTGATGTTAAAAAAAAATATCGTTTTACAAATTTCGAAAAGAAGAGACCAGACGCCGCTTCTGGGTAGAGGCACTAAAACGTGACAAACCTGATGCAACGCCATGGCTTCCCACACAGAATGCGACTACGTTGTGTTTAATGTTGTTGCTTGTCGACAATAACCGACGTTAATAGCAACCAAAATGGTTAAAGCATGTGCATTGATAAGATTTCCACATTATACTGTAAATAAAATGCACAATTCCATCTACTTTCATGACCCCCCCCCCTCCAAAAAAAAAAAACGAACAAAACGCGGATGCATCCAGTTCTTGAATAAAGAGATACTCTTTTTATCATCAATTTGTGTGGTCTTCGTTTAATCTAATTTTAGAGTTCAATCAAGACATTCTCTATACTTGTATTTATTTTGCCATCTTCGCCTACTACATTTATTTATTTATATATATTTATTTTTAAAATAAAAGTATATGTAGTTAAATTACACACACACACACAATAATAATGTATTATACATTCTTTTTTAAAGTTTATTTTTAATTGTTTTGGTGTGTGTGTGAGTGTGCAAATGTGTCTGTAGCAGGCCTGCAGTACGAAAATATAGCTTTTCTACTACTTTATATATAAATATGGCTTCTCCCCCTACCAAGATTGTCCGTACTAAAGATTTTGCCCCTATCCCACTTCAGATATTGTACCTGTGGACATGTAATATCCCAAATGTATAATGTATTAAACAATAAAGGTATACTTGTATCTCGGATACACACATACATACATACGCATACATGTGTATAATATATATATATATATACACACACACACACACATGTATATATGTTTCTGGTGGGGTTTTTTAATTTACTTTGTTATGAATCAATGTAATTTGGTGTTATGAATCAATGTAATTTGGTGGTTGTGGCACATTTGTAGATTTTGCTTCTGTTCTAGTTTAAGGACTTACCTTTTTGCATCTACATGTCGTTTTATGGTATTCTGCAGTTCTTCGGATTGATGCGTGTGTGTGTGTGTGTGTGTGTGTGCGCGCACAATCTGCTTCAGCAATTATCTGCAATAAAATGAATGGTCATCGCCATATTTGATATTTGTTTTCCTTTCTAAAAACAGTTTCACATGGAGAATAATATGGCATTTAACCATCTCATTCATACATTTTCCTTGAATATGCTACATAAGTGCATCTATACAAGAGGTAATTTAACCCTGGTTAAAAGCAACTTGGGTTAAATATGTGTAGTCTAGCAGAAGGCATATTGATACAGATCAGTTTACTAACAGTCATGATAATTGCCCCATCTCCTTTCTCCACCTGTATCTTATGAAAAATTAGTTTTGTACATATTACTTAAATTTTAATTGCAATAAAAAACAATTCCAATACAGCCAAAGACAAAATTTGCAATATCCACTGACTAGATATAAAACAACAACTATTATATATATATATATATATATATATATATATATATATATATATATATATATATACAAAACGTATATAAATATGTGTGTGTGTGTGTGTGCGTGTGTGTTAACCATTATTTACTCAGGTAAGTTTTTGTGTTTTATTAATAAATATACCATGTTAAACCCTATTATTAAAACAGTTATATGTTTATTCGATGAGCTAACACTGTTTTAGTAGGTTGAAGACCCTGACATGAAAATAATATGGGAGTTATTAATTGCTACCCTAACTTAGATTATGGGGGGCAATTTAAAATATTAATATTCACATGCCAAAGGGAGCTATATATTATTCTCCTTGAACTAATCTCAGGGGAGTGATGGGTAGCTAGATAGAGATATAACTCCCCTTAGATGACAAGGTCTGAGGTTGGCTATATTATTATTGCTATTTTCTTTTCGCCTGCATTCAACCGGTAAGGAAGGCAAACATGAGATAATTTCACAATCTGTAAAAACAAAATCATTTCATTATTTCAAGAAACGGGGGGGGTGGGGTGGGGGGTGGGGGGGTGTTAAAGAATAAAAGAATGTATTCAGTAGAACATTTTCACTGTTGCCAATACATTTATACAATAAGAATGACAATAATAATACTGTAATTTAAAGTTGTAAAATAACAACTTTGCAATTGTTTAATTATTACATTCTATTTGGAAATAAAATAATTATGTTAAATCATAAAAATAATTATCTTGAATCATGCATATAAATGTTATTATTATACATACAAATTATATATTTTGTAGCCCATATCATAATTATTATATGAATAATTATCTTATCATTTCAAAGTTGAAATTGTTCTGCCCAACCTGCCTCTAGTCAGGTCCCCTCGACAATATAAGCTATACGGAAACAGGTCGGCAATAAATATAGACTGTACTAATTCATATTCCCGTTGTTCGTTTATCTTATATGACAACCCAAGCTGCTATAATACTCTTAAGACATGCTGCAACTATGTGCTAGCTACAGAGAATAAATGAAAATATGCAAGGCATGCAAAACGTTAATATGATAACTTTATTCTATGTAAAACAGTAATCACTAAGGCTTTGCTTCACCCCCAAAGACCCGGATGTTCGGTAACCAGGCCGTGTGACGTCACGCCGGTTCCGAGAATTAGCGTAACAACCGGCAAAACTAAGTTCGTTTTTAAAACAAAATTATTGACGTCTGTCAGCTGTACTTCGTTCGCGAATTGACCCATTTTCATTAAATCGCGAAAATTTGATCCCGCAAAAATAAAGTATTCTACAATACTTCTTGCAACATATAGGAAATATTTTTCAAATTATAAATGATAGTTTGTAAGAAAATATATGATAAGACTAAGAGTAAACATTTAGTTGATTACATAAAATATAACCGTAGGGGCCTGTATAGCAATGACACATGATTTTTAAATTTATTATTTTTCTAAAAAACATTTGTGTAAACCCCTTCAAAACAATGTCTATAACGAGAAAATGACAAAAAAATTCAAATAAAAAAATAATTATTTACACTGAAATGGTTATTTCTTTCTAAATAGTGGTGCTCCAAAAAAGGACAATTTCACAAATTTCACTGAAAAAGTGACCCTCATCAATATTTTTGTTATATATTAAAAATGAAGCAGTTATTTGTTCCAGTTGATTAATTTGGCATCCCAGCATGAAGAAAAAGCTACATTTTTATACCTGGCATCAATTTCTGATCCTTTATCAGGGCTTGAAATTAGGGCACCGATGTCAGCCAAACACTGGTAATGAAGGTAAAGACAGAAAAATAATTATTTAGCATGGGATTTATAATTAATACAGAAGTACATATAACTGACAGATAGCAGCGTATTCGCTTTCTTTGTGCAAGTTTACCACAGTTCAGTAACTAACGCCGCTATCATTTTCACCATAGAACGTGTTCGATCGGTAAACTTCTCATTACGCAGACGTCTTTACCTATCAGATGCAGTTATACATACAGTTTGCATATGCTAAGTCGTATTCATATGGAAAATCACCTGTATAGAGGTTGGGGGTCCTCCCATTTTTTGGGGGTCGTCTGCTTCGTAAACCGGAAGTTATTCTTCTGCGCACCACTTAACGTCATGTGTCATTGCTATCTTGTAACAAAGTGACGTTAATTCATAGAAAGGGACAGCTTGCCCAATCTGTGTCATTGTAATGTTTTTTTCAAGATTTCTGTCTGGACAAACTTTGGAGGAAATCTAACGGCAATTAAAGGTAGGAGAGTAATTTTTCATAGTTGTTCTGACAATTTTTAATAAATTGTAGTATCTCCAATTGTCGAAAACCGTATTATTTTACTTCCGGGTATTTTGTAATATCTGTGCATGTTCGATCGTTGACACGACAACAACGTCTTGTCAAGGAAGTACACTTAAAGGGACACACCCTAGTTACGGCTATTTGTTAACCATTACGGCGTTGTTTTTCGCCATTAAACCCCATTTTTCACAAATAAAATTGCACTTTACTTACATTTTATTATTTAGAATACACATTTCCATTCACCTGAAGTGCTTTTTGGTAATCCTGATGTTTGTAAAACCACGAAATGCATTTTTTAAATTTTTTCACAAGACATTCTGTTGAGAAAAAACCGTTAAGCAAGCGAGGTCCAATCTATTTTTAGAGGGGATATTTCCATTTTAATGTCACAGACATTGGTATATCACGTGACCGTCACGGTTCGCGCAATCAACATCCGATTTGTTGTTGTTCATTTGTGAGATTTTTCTTCACAGTTCGTGAACATTTTCAGTAACAATAAAGTTCAGACAAGTAAGTGTCTCAATACAAAACGTTACAAACCCTTAAAACCAATAATTTTGCTAAGTCTTACGATATCTGGAGAGGGGATACAACCAGGACAGAACAGTTGGAACATGTCCAGGAGAGGTGAAACGAACGCACCCCAAGTCTGTGAAATTTGTCGTGATGTAGGCATTGTTGTGCTTCGAGTGACATCTACCGGTGACATCAGAATACTAACTTTCAAAATTATTTGAAGCAATTGGGACATGGGGATTCCCATGGTATTTATCGATATAAAACCTGCTTTTTCACTCCATTTGATAAAAACGTGATCTAAGTGTGTTACAGGTTTGTAGATTAAATCATTAACCAAATTATAATTTATTTTCGCTGGATGGAACTAGGGTGTGCGGCTTTAAAACAAATTTCCTTAAAAATGCAAAAAAAACCTGTAAGAATAAGTTTTATGCACAATGAAATGTATTATTACAGTTAATTTGTAACCTTTAATCTTTATGGAATGCAATGCAAATGCATGCCTAAACAGTAACAGGTGCACGACGGAATCCACACAATCAAACACGTCTGCTAGCACTGCCGATTGAGTAATGACTGGTCACTTCTGGATAGCCGCTTTCAGGTCACGTGATTGTCAATGACTTTTCGCGGGGAAAAGTCGATTTTGTGTTGTTGCCATTACGTTGATAACGTCATAGTACGGTTTTCGATAATCATTTTAAAATGACATTTTCTTACCACCTGGTGCAATTCTTGGTGGAACAGAAATAACGTGATTATATACTTACCTTTTTATAAATTTTATTTCTAAATTGAACAAGGTAAACATTAATGTTGTTAAATTGATAGCCTGACATGATTGAGCATGCACACCAGTCATTTCCTCTTATTCGTACGGTCTTTGATTAAACGAGGATACCATATAAAATGTCCCCTGTGTATGTTTAGTGCAATGTTTGATATTGCTGTTGTCCATAACTTAGTGGACACTATTTCTTACCTGTGACCTACTAGGCTACATACAAACTGAAATGGCTATTAGTGTGCCAAACCATCATTTCATGTGCAGAAATATATATTGAATACAGTACTGCAAATAAAAAATAGATTAAAGTTGTTTTATTTTTAAGAAAAACAAAATCTGAATTTTTCCCCTTTTCTGTGGAATGACCCAAATATGTTTTCAGTGAACACTGTCTATTGGTCTGAAGACTGTTCAATATTTTTATACAGTTGCAAACAGTTTAAATATAGTGGAGACACTTGTACGACTTAGCAGGCAGTGTTTTTGGAGGAAAACTTGCCGTTCATGGGAAATTATCACTGTTTTTCACAATAAACTAATGTGACATGAGAAAGGTAAAGTAGTATTGTATGTATGAAATATTGTTTATATTATATTTTAAATTTATGCTTATCATATCGAAAACATATAACGCCAGGATACAATAAACATTGAATATACCACGAGTATTCGTTCTTTTTTGGGAAGTATGAAAGAACGTTAAATTGTTTTAAAGTTCTAAGAAGAAAAAGGCCATGTGTTCTTGTTTATAAATTATAATTATACTATTTATAGATAGCAGCTACCTATTTCTAACCATTACTTGATGTTGACTACTGTATGTAAATTGTTAATTATTGACAGATCTTTATTTTCCTTTTGGAAATAAAATTGTAAGCATGTGGCAGAGAATGAATAGATATTAGTTTTTGGTTTAGATATATGATTTTGATACCTGCCCCTAAAAGTTAATCATAATGGTCTTATCCTCGTTTAATCGAAAACTGTACAACTAAGAGGAAATGGCTGGTGTGCATGCTCAGTCATGGCAGGCTATCAGTTTAACGACATTAATGTTTACCTTGTTCAGTTTAGAAATAAAATGTATAAAAAGGTAAGTACATACTCACATGTTATCTCTCTTCCATAAAGAATTGCACCAGGTGGTAAGAAAACATCATTTTAAAAGCATTATTAAAAACAGTACTATGACGTTATCAATGTAATGGCAACAAAACAAAATTGGCTTTTCCTGCAAAAACAGTCACGTGACCTGAAATTGGCTATTCGGAAGTGACCAGTCATTCCTTAATCAGCAGTCCTAGCAGACATGTTTTGTTTTGTGGATTCCGTCGTGCACCTGTCGCTGTTTAGGCTAGTTCATAAAAATAAACTTGAATGTAAATGCACATTACTGAGTTTATAGGGGCAATCAAATTTTCCATTAGCAAAGACACAGCCGTTCCAAGCAATTTTGCTCTGAACGGAATTGCGGTCGAAATAGCAACTACCACCACCTTTTCCCACCCTAATCGTGTAGTGTGATATTTTTCGAGCATATGGAGACTAAGAAATACTTACTTTGAAACTATATTCACTTTGAATTAAAGGAAAAAACGACCGACTGTATGACTTGTGTTTAAAACGCACTGTGCATTATGGGAGGAAAATGAAACTCGGAACAGTCTTGTATGTGGAAAAGGATAGGTGAAGTCATTTCTCATTCCATAATGAATAAAACAAAAACCATAAAACTAAAAATTAATTAAAGTTAATAAAATAAAGTAAACTAAAATAAAATAAATTAAATTATAGGTAGTACTATACCAAATAACTTCCGGCTGGGTCAAAGTTCGAGGTGCACCGGACTTTTGATAGAGAAGTGAACACCACAAGTCCTGTGATTGGTTATAAATGTGAGTGTGTTGGTTGTAAAAAATAATAGTTTCATCTGGGTAAAAAAAATGTGCAATTTTATTTCATCTAGTACCAATGTGTCAAGTAGCCTTGTGCTTGAAACATGTATGGGGTACCTGTAAAAAAAAGTACTCGAATTTTGTGCGAAACTAGGGTAGTCATAGACGCTACCCGTTATCTCAGAAACGAGCAGCTTGACCCCCATTTTTTTCTGATTCACTTTAAGTGTAAGGGGTGGTAGTATTTATATCCGTGGCGTTTATGTCGGTTGATACGTTGCAGGTAGGAGTTTTAGCCGCATATGTTACTATTGTCGTCTATGGGATTTGATTTGGTAGTATACACCCTATAGCACATATTCAGTGCATAATAAAAAAATATTATGATTTTGTCATTTTATTTAATTAAACTATACTGGTTGATTAATTAGCCATCACTCGATCATGCAAGTTCACAATGACCTTGACCTTGACAATAATCTCTGTACATGGCTCTGAATGAAGTTTGAATCAAAGTTAGCACTGAAGAAAAGTTGGTTTTGGCCTATAATTCATACTGTAAAGATTTCAATAATTTCTTTTTACATGGTATTTGACTTGCCATACACAACTGTTCTTAAATATGGTATTATATATAGGCAACCTGAACTAAGATTTTAATAGCAATTTATTTTTATATTAAAAATAGCATGTGCCAATAGTGGGTTAATGTCTTTAGTTTCCATTAACATTGTTAATTTTTTATGTATGAAATTCTGAAAACTCAAATTTGTAAAGAAGTTGATTTTTATTGTCATTTTGACATATTTATAGGGTGCTAAGTTATATTTTAGACAAATTTGTAGTTTTATGCAAAATTTAAAGTAAATTTGAAGAAAAACTTTACCAAAAACATAATTAAATTTGTTGTCACTATTGTGCCTTGTGTTCTTATTTGTACATAACAATAAGGTTGTTAAACATATACTTAGATCTCCAGATCATTTTTGTTTCTTAATAATCACTTAGTTAGCTCTCATGAAAAGCATTTTGAGTTTATACTAGATTCAGAACCAATTTTTTCAGATTTGATTATCTGCCTTGGATTAAGTTGAGAATTTATTTTATTGTTAAAGCTGTATTACCTAATGTTACTAGCTAAATAAAATGCTGGATTACAGATTGTAGGAATACATCTAATGTACATATTGTATTCATCCGGATTAGAAAATAATGCAAGAAAATAGATGTTCGGGTAATTTTGTCATTTGAAAATAGTTTTTTTCAGTAATTAATCAAAAATAAATGTGTTAAAGCTGCATGATTATTCCAGATATCACAACTATTAAAACCTCCAACTACAGTAGGCTATAAATAAAATATAGTCAGGAATATTGGTGGCTGCCAATAGTTTTGATGGTTCATTATGAAAATCAGCATGGCCGATAGATTTGAAATTCCCACACCTGGTAACTTGAAGACACCCACACCCAGCATACAGGATTTCCTCCCAACACTAATGTTCAGGACATTAAATCATTACTTCATACAGGTACAGTCATGTTTGTGTTTCCTTCCTCAGACAGTGTATTTTTTTAATACTGACATTTCTTTGATGTGCCTGTTAAGGTCTTCATAATCTAGGGGTCAATCAAGTGCATGTGTTTTAATGGAATTCTTTAAAGGGGTAGAGGTACTCTGACTATCTTTGTTGTCTCTACATATATACCTGAGTACACACACCCAACTGAAAGTAAATATCTTCAGGAGTTTTATTTTAAAACACTTTGTTGTTTAATATGACATATTGCATTTGTACAAAACTATATGCAATATATATGCTTTTTGAGGTGTACATTATATTAGGTTGCACTGTAGAAACAACAGTTTCAGTGAGGTTGTCAGTTTATGTCAGAATACACCAGATCCTGGTTCTCATAAAGACACATAGCTGGACACTTTTTGAAAAATGTATGTTATCAGTATAGGTAGTACTATACCAAATAACTTCCGGCTGGGTCAAAGTTCGAGGTGCACCCAACTTTTGATAGAGAAGTGAACACCACACAAGTCCTGTTATTGGTTATAAATGTGAGTGTTTTGTTTGTAAAAAATAATAGTTTCATCTGGGTAAAATAAATGTGCAATTTTATTTCATCTAGTACCAATGTGTCAAGTAGCCTTGTGCTTGAAACATGTATGGGGTACCTGTAAAAAAAAGTACTCGAATTTTGTGCGAAACTAGGGTAGTCATAGACGCTACCCGTTATCTCAGAAACGAGCAGCTTGACCCCCCATTTTTTTCTGATTCACTTTAAGTGTAAGGGGTGGTAGTATTTATATCCGTGGCGTTTATGTCGGTTGATACGTTGCAGGTAGGAGTTTTAGCCGCATATGTTACTATTGTCGTCTATGGGATTTGATTTGGTAGTATACACCCTAAAGTTAATAAAATAAAATAACATTTATTAATTAATAGAAATGAAGTAAATTTTTTATTAAAGTTAATAAAGTAACTTAAAAGTAAAAATAAATTAAAGTTAATACAATAAAATAAAATAAAATAAAATAAAAGAAATGAAATTAAAGTTAATAAAGTAAAATAAACGACATCGGATGAGAAATCATAGTTTTAGATCTCAATTTTAGTATAATAATGTTAAGATTAGCTGATAAAGAGTACGTTATACATATTCAGAAATGAATTTCAAGTTATTTTAATTTAATTACAACTTAACATTTCATTGATTTTAGTGTAAAATGTTTTAAGGTTAACAAATCTACAGCCCTAAAAATGGATGTCGATAGAGTAGTGACATTGTATGCAAAACGACTCATCCCAAGGGGATAATTACCAACATTGAAAAAAAAGTTCATTTACCTATCAAGGAGTTGAGCCACGGAGTTTAAATTTGCTACATACATAGCAAATATGTATTAGTTAATCATATTAAAAGCTTATGGTGCTAGATAATTTCCCACATGGTCAAACCACCCCTAGTATGCAGGTACATTTTTCACATTTGTTATTTTTTTCTCAACTTTGGACCCTAACTACACATTAATATTTCATTTGATTCAGATAAGCTTTCTCATAAAGAAACAACTATAGGTATATACTTCAAATCAAATAAAAGTTTGTATCTGTGATAAATAATCAGGAAGTAATAGTCCCCCAAAATATAAAAAATATCATTTCCGAATGATAAAAAACTAAACTTTAGTGGTCTCCTGATCAGAAACTGTGATGGATATGTACAAAATGAGTACAATTATAGATTCTCCAGGTATGAATTAGCTAATACAGAAAATTGCAACTTTATATCATTATAATTAAAAAGATTACTAGCATCCAAAAAGCCTCCGAAATCACTCGACAATTTCACGAGTGCCTAAATGGGGTTATAAATGTAAGTTCATGTAACTATCAAGGAGTTGAGCCACAAAGTTATAACTTGGTACATATATAGCATATGTACATGAGTTACTCATGTTAAAAGCTTATGATGCTGGGTAATTGCCCATGTGGTCAAACCACCCCTGGTATGCAGGTATATTTTTCACAATTTTTCTTCTCAACTTTGGACCCCAATTATACATTAATAAAACATTTGATTCATATAAGCTTTCTCATTAAGAAACATCTATAGGTATATACTTCAAATCAAGTAACAGTTTGTATCTGTGGTAATCATTTCCGAATGATAAAAAGCTAAACTTTAGGGGTCTCCGGGTCAGAAACTATGACAGATATGTACAAAATGAGTACAATTATAGATTCTCCAGGTATGAATTAGCTAATATAGCAAATTGCAACTTGATATCTTTATAATTAAAAAAGTTACCAGCTTCCAAAAATCATCCGAAATCACTTGACACAGTCGCGAGTGCAAAAAATGGGTCAACGGGCCCTTCATTTGACCAGTCATAATTTCAAAACTACTTAGCATTTGGACTTAAAAGTTTGCATCTATCCATCATTTATATAGATGCACAAATGGGTGAAATTTCATCAAAATCGGAGATGGTCACCCGGGAAGATTTCTGTAATTTGGTTGTTTTGGCGTGGAATGACCCTTTTACTCTCTAGTAGGGGCGGGACATTGCCCAGTGGTAAAGCGTTCGCTTGATATGCTGTCGGTCTAGGATCGATCCCCGTTGGTGAACCCATTGGGCTATTTCTCGTTCCAGCCAGTGCTCCACAACTGGTGTAACAAAGGCTGTAGTATGTACTATCCTGTCTGTGGGATGGTGCATATAAAAGATCCCTTGCTGTTAATCGAAAAGAGTAGCTCATGAAGTGGCGACAGCAGGTTTCCACTCTCAATATCTGTGTGGTCCTTAACCATATGCCTGATGCCATATAACCGTAAATAAAGTGTGTTGAGCGTGTTGTTAAATAAAATATTTCCTTCCTTCCTTGTACTCTCTAGTAATAAACTGTTCTCACTGGGTGAAAATTAAAGGAGGGTGGCCGCGTAGCACCACACCCTTCAAAAACTCAATAAAACGAAAAGCAAAAAAAAAGGGGGGGGGGGGGGGGGGGGGAGCTTAGTTACCGCATTGTTGTGTGTTGGTAGACTTTGTGCAAAGACCTACTCCTTATTTTGCCTACCAAAACATTTATACCACGAAATACAACCACTCGTGTTTTAACTCAACCAAAGATGTTATCGATCTGACATTCACTGGCAGTTCTGGTTCTGTTGAATTGATCCAGTTTTAATATTATTATTTTAATAAAGATTTCAATATATACGAAAAACAATAAAGATGTTTGTAATGTGATCCCCTAATGTCAGATATATTTTTTGTTATTTCCATCGTCATTGAATGAATCGATCGCTGTAATAAAATATCGCCAGCTGATAAAAAGTTTCGTTTTTGTAAAGGCGGTGTATATATTATTTGACACCCAAGATAAATGATTTTAATGATGAACACTAGCACTTCCGTTGTTTTTATAAGTGGTGATATCCCCCCAAAATTAAACGTTTACAATATTTTATAAAGAATTATTAACTGCTGAATAAACAGAAATGACGAAGTAAAAATCATCAGTTACAACCAATTGTATCTGCAACTGAGGACAAAATATCAGACGATAGTTAATGGAAATAAAAGACAGAATGACCGTTCTGATCACGTGACAAATTTGGTGCCAAATAAGTGGATTTTTTTTTTTTTAAATCCGAAATTGCCGAATCTGTAAAAAAAATGTTTTCAATGCTCAAATACACTTTTATTGTGTGTATTAAACATACAAATGGATACAGGTATGGGACAAAATAGAGGCTGTTAAAACTACTGTTAAATTAATTTACGGTAAATGTTTCGTCATTTGCTTTTTCGTACACAACGTGGCTTGTTTCCTTTGATGTCCAGTGTGCAGACTGGGTTTTTTATGTGTGGAAAAAAGTGCATTTGAAAATAACGGAGATAGGTGCTGTAAAATATAATAGGGTGCAGAAAAATAAAGTAGGGCGGAGAATGTAAAAGGAGGGCGGCAAAATGCAATAGCGGGGCAGGCCGCCCTGCTTAACTGGAGCAGCGAGAACACTGAATAAAGATTATTGGGTACAAATGATGTAAACATTAAATTATGTAAATACAGGGTTGAGGAATATCTAGATTTTAGCATTACTAGAAACAATGGCTCTTCCACCCTGTGCTTGGTAAAAAGCTTATGGTATTCAGGGCATAAAATTTGGTACGAACAATTTTGTCGTTCGTCTGTCAGTTATGCAAAACAGGGCTTCTAGATTATGGTAGCCCCACTCCCATGGCTAGTGATATTCAGTGTTGGGCTAGTAAATAACTACTATTGCCATGCCCGACGGCTAGTGATTTTTTTGGTCAAATGTTGGAGTTATTGTAAATATGAATATCCTGACCTCACCCCAACCCCCCATTGTTAGTGTTTTTAAGCTCTATCTCCTTAGAACTTTGGGTGACAATTATTACTATCATTTAGTAGAATTGTATTAACTTAAAAGTAAAGTAGGGCTAGTAAATCTTTTAAATCACTGATCCCATGGCTAGTGCATTTTAAACAAATTATAGAAGCCCTGTGCAAAACCAATATCAACATAAACGATGGCCGGTGTGAGAAAGATACAGTGTAACTGATTGAAATCAGCATCACAATCGATACAAAGTCTGCATCGCGGTAATACAAAATCGGAGCTGTGTTTAGAAGTCTCAAAAAAAATTAGTAACATAGTTGCACGTTCCCTTTGATCATTTTGCTACGTACACAAAATCATATTATGCTGTTTGGAAATTAAAGGGACTGTCCTGAGTTTCAGCCATAGCAAGAGTTCCGTGTCCCCCTTCCCCAACAAAATAATCATGTATCCTGCTTTTTTCTTGATTTTTTAAACACTATCTTACCTTAAACATGTTTTAATTGTAAAATACTACACGCATAAAATCATTCGGGATTTCCTATGACTTAATTATTTCAAATTTCGTTTTGTGGGTGGAAGAAAAATAAATTGCAGTGTACTAAATTTGGCACAAACTATTTTATCGTTCGTCTGTGGGATATGCAAAACCAATTGAATATCAACATAGACGAATCGTTCGTGCAAAAGCTGTAATCACTCATCAGAAAATCCAAACAAACGTGTGTTGGCTAATATCATCAATGTTTTGGAAAACTGCGTGCACTGGGAAATCCCTGAACTTAGTGTACGTCATATGTGCTTGATGGTAATGTTCTTACCAGCTTTCCCTCCATTGTTCAACATGTCCAGCTATTTTCTTCATGACACCGTCTACTTTCATTATAAAATGCTACCTGCGTTAGCACGCCATCAACATTTTTACAATTTAATAAAGTTTGCTGAAATTCTCAGTCCTGACGTCACGATATTCGGTGTTTGAAGTATGTCACAGAACATTTATGGGTAGTTTCTTAGAATATTATATTATATACTGCTACGGTTAGATTGATTTAGTTTAAAACCCATTTTGCCTGTTACAAGACTATGTACCTTGTATTACAAACATGCACCGCGGTATGCGAGATCTTGTGCCACCATCGCAGAAAAATCGTGTTCTCGTTACTATGAATAGCATTTTACAGAATTTCTAATTTCCAATGAATCCAAACTGACGTTAATAAATATTTATTCAATTATATCGAGGTTTTAAAATGTTTGACAAATATCATCTACAGATCAATAGTATACTTGTTCAAGCCTACATTGGTTAAATATTAACAAAAAATCTTCCCCAAAAGAGATTAAAAAAGATTTTGACACGGGTCGATTTTCATGGGTCGGTCGGGTTAGGACAAACAATCCTAATTTTTAATTTCGCCTGGTAGCTTTTAAGTTAGTCCTAGCACACAAGTATATTTTCGTATTTATGATAGTAGAAAAGCTACGAAAATCGATCATCTTAGATTCTAGTTAGAATATTGTTGCCCATTAACCTTTTCATTTGTATCTGAACTACTGAAGAAAATCGTTTGTGTAAACACTAAAACCACACAAACGACATATTGGTTGTCTGAAAAATTCAAATTTTATGCCCTGGGCTACCATAATCTAGAAGCCTTGAACAGGTAACAATATTTACGGCTTTTGCATACTAATCTTTGCTACATAGCAGCCAGTTTAGTGCTCATTTGAAGTGTAGAATTAAGGTGAAGGTTGCTATTTGGATAACGACAACTGTCTGTTTATAAATATTGATATGCTTTGGCACTGGTGTCCATATGATAAATATAACATATCCAACAGTCATTTTTTAAATTTGATATATTTGGTGAAAGGTAGGCTATGTTTTATTTATTACATCTTTTAAAAATTTTGTCTAAAGTTATGAAAAATAAAAACATACTGCCCTGTAGCTGATATTGTCTGCTCAATATAGACCTTGCTATAGTAAAGGGTCACATGCACCCCTGAAGATGGCTGATTGGTTGGTTTGAACTAGCTGATGGGTCAAACAAATTATGGTGATCCAACAGTGTTCGACCCATACTAGTATATATATAATATTTAATAAAAAGACCATTTCATGTATTGTTTTTTAAATATTATTTTTATATAAATTTGTAATGTTTGTAAAACCATATTTTCACTAATCATTTCGGAAGTCGTAAAAATGTGGCTTTCACACATCAATCGTATTTTGAAAAAAGAAGAAAAAAAGAAATATATAAATATAGTCTATTGTATTTACAGAGGTGAAGATCGCATTGTAAACCAGTGCTATCACTTTTGCAATGAATAAACACAAAATTAAAAACCTAATTTATTTTCCATTCACTTGTAATTTTTCAATAAAATTTTATCCTGCATCAAAAATAAATGTAATCAGTAAAGTTCCTTACCTATGGCAATTGATATTACTAAGGTGGGAATGCTAATATTTGACACTATCTTAGTTGCACAAGATACTACAACTGACAGTCAGTTGCCAACAACCAATTATGAGTAGTGACAAAGTGCTTAGATTACACATGTATGGTGTAGTGACCAAGTTTGTTTAATGCATCCAGGGCAACCTGTGACATTTTATTGTACGAAAAAAATAAAATAAATCAAGTGCAAGTGTGTTACCTGACAAGACCCTAGTTTTGGACACTTACATATGTGGTTAATTATACAAATTATAATATTTATATGTATGTAATTAGCTTGTTATTATTAACATAACTGATTTATTTGTTGAAATCTATTTCAGACTTGTAATTATTATGGAAGTGGCGGTTAAGGGGTTCTGAACAAGCCAGAAAAGGAATATCTATAGCAGAGGTTCAAAGGAAAACAAAAATAAAATTAAAATGTCACAGAACAATCAGGTGGAGTCTTTGAGTGATCACATCTCCTCATCTAGTATTAACGATAATGAACACTTTACAAATGATCTTCCTTCTTCTGACTTATTTTCGGATCATGCACATCCCGAGGAAGACGGTTTTAGTGGAATTGATCTTCAGAACAATTCGATGAATTTGACCTTCAGTGGGTTACCTCAGCCTGGAAGATACAGTTCAAATACATTTGAACAACACCATAGTTTATCCTCAGCAGTTCCATTTTATCACAATGGTACTGCATCATCTAGGATTCCTGGTAGTAGAAATTCTGTTTCAACTTTAGCAGAAGACACTAATTCATACACACACAATCAACAGCTCTATAATGTATCCTCAAACAACCATGTCCAGTTACCACTGACTCCAGTGCCATCAGTACCAGAATACAATGGTATTACATCAGCTGGATCAAATTCATTTTCAACAAATTCACATCAGTACCGTGTTGTGGGTTATCCAAATTCTTCTGTTCCAGGTTGTTATAATGGTACTTTATCGACTAGGTCAAATTCGGTTCCAACAAATTCACATCAGTACCGTGATGTTATGGGTTATCCAAGTTCTTCTGGTCCAGGTTGTTATAATGGTACTTTATCGACTAGGTCAAATTTGGTTCCAACAAGTTCACATCAGTACCGTGATGTTATGGGTTATCCAAGTTCTTCTGATCCAGGTTGTTATAATGGTACTTTATCGACTAGGTCAAATTTGGTTCCAACAAGTTCACATCAGTACCGTGATGTTATGAGTTATCCAAATTCTTCTGGTCCAGGTTGTTATAATGGTACTTTATCGACTAGGTCAAATTTGGTTCCAACAAGTTCACATCAGTACCGTGATGTTATGGGTTATCCAAGTTCTTCTGGTCCAGGTTGTTATAATGGTACTTTATCGACTAGGTCAAATTTGGTTCCAACAAGTTCACATCAGTACCGTGATGTTATGGGTTATCCAAGTTCTTCTGGTCCAGGTTGTTATAATGGTACTTTATCGACTAGGTCAAATTTGGTTCCAACAAGTTCACATCAGTACCGTGATGTTATGAGTTATCCAAATTCTTCTGGTCCAGGTTGTTATAATGGTACTTTATCAACTAGGTCAAATTTGGTTCCAACAAGTTCACATCAGTACCGTGATGTTATGGGTTATCCAAGTTCTTCTGATCCAGGTTGTTATAATGGTACTTTATCGACTAGGTCAAATTCGGTTCCAACAAGTTCACTTCAAAATAGTGGTCAGAATGGACCTCCAACAACACAGCGTTTTTTTATTGATACAAATCAGTACGTCACTGTATCTGGAAGTTACGAGGAGCCAATGGATGAATCGGTTGAAGAGGTGCAGATTGCTAGCGATGTGAGAGCAGAAAATCGACTTGAACTACGCAGTGAATGGGTTCGGTTACACACTTTTTTTAGAAAGTGGCCCAATGATATGCCACCGCAGATAAACCCCTCAACACTATCACAGGATGGATTTTACTATTTGGGTCCATTCGACAGAGTCCGCTGCATATTTTGCTCGGGCATCCTTAAAAAATGGGATGCTGAAGATATTGTTGAAACTGAACACAGGAAGCATTTTCCAAAGTGTCCATTTGTGCTGGGCCTTGATGTAGGAAACATTCCTCTTGATAGGAGTGCAGTGTCAACTAATGTAATATCCAAATCGGATTCTTTTGGTGTTTTGTCAGTTCAGAACTTTGGTAAGCCATCAAATGAGTCACCCAGCGAACGAGCAGAAACTCTTGGAATCGTTCAGAATAAACCAAAGCATCCAAGGTTTTCACTTGAAGCAGACCGCCTGGCAACCTTCAAGAATTGGCCAAGTCAAATAAAACAACAGCCTGAACAATTGGCTAAAGCTGGACTGTTTTATGTTGGTATGTATTTCATTGTATTTTGAGTTTTTATTGGTTTAAACAATATTTATTTCTCTTTATATTAACAGATGGGATTGGTCTACAGGCATAGCCTATATAAAGACCTTTCCCTACATTATACAACTGAATTATTACCTGGTCAACATGGACATTTTAGAGAGTAAGGATGTACATTTAGTGTTGAAAAATGTTAAAATACTGGATATTTAACCTGTCAAAATATAAATATTTGTATATAGATTAGAACAGAGAAACAAGATTTTTTTTTTATTAAGGGATGTACTAGGGAAAACAGGGATGACATTGTTATTCATATGTGACACCATTATTCATGATTGCAAAAAAAAAAAAAATCATCAATTATGTCACTATATTCAAGGGAGTTAACTCATAATCACTTTTCTTTTCCTTGTAGCCAAAGAGCAATTTTAATGCAGGATTTTTTCTTAATTTTTATTAAATTTATTATAAATGAAAATGTGTAATGTGTGTCATCTCCTGATATATGACTGCAACTTAACAATTTTACTCTTTTTTTTGGTCTGGTTTTATCTTTATTTTACTGTATAAAGTTTTCATTGAATCTTTAAAATTTAGTATCAAGCTAAAACTAAGAGATCAGATTGTTAACTAGAAAATTCAGTCTAGGTTTTAAGCAGTAATATAAATTTTGGTTTTCAAGCATAAGGACATTTATTACAGCATTATACAAAGCACATATTTTCAGTTTCTTACAGTTTTGGTTTTAATTGTATTTGACAACAAATACTGGTTAGGAACATTTTAATCCTTGAAATGATCACTGAAATGTAAATTTTAAATAATTTGACTTTACATTTGACCTTTCAGTGGTTTTTGGGTACTGGGGTAATGGTAATGGCTATTCTTTCTACATAGTTCTTATGTCTGTTTTACATTATAAAATTAATATTTGTAGCACTTTACATTAAATGTTTTGTAGCATTTTACATTCCAGTGTATTTTAATTGATGATGGCAGACTAAAATTCATATTTCTGGGTTTTGTAATGGATGGTGACAAGACCTGTTTTATATTTTGTGTTTTGTAGCAGAAGTTGACGGACATTTTAATGTTTTATATTGTGCATTACATTTCATTTTATATTTTAATGAATTGTAGCAGATAATGACAACCTTTACATTTCAGTTGTTATTTGCAGATAATAACATGCTCACGTTTTAAATTTAAATGTTTTCAATATGTTGAAACATTTGGTGGAATATTTCACATTTTAAAACTTCATTGCAGATGGAACCATTTTACATTTTAGTGGTTGTTGCTGACAAGACTACATTTCAGTTTTTTCAAACCAGGCCTGGTGCTTATAAAACCTTTAGAGTCTAAGACTCGAGACTCTAATAGAGTCTAAGACACTAATGTCATGACAACGCCATACAAACTGTATGCGTGTGAGGTCATTAGAGATTGAGTCTGAGACACCAATGTCATTACAACGCCATACAAACTGTATGCATGTGAGGTCATTAGAGATTGAGTCTGAGGCACCAATGTCATGACAACGCCATACAAACTGTATGCATGTGAGGTCATTAGAGATTGAGTCTGAGGCACCAATGTGATGACAACGCCATACAAACTGTATGCATGTGACGTCATTAGAGATTGAGTCTGAGGCACCAATGTGATGACAACGCCATACAAACTGTATGCATGTGACGTCATTAGAGACTGAGTCTGAGACAACATTGTCATGACAACGCCATACTAACTGTATGCGTGTGACGTCATTAGAGACTGAATCTGAGACAATATTGTCATGACAATGCCATACAAACTGTATGCGTGTGACGTCATTAGAGACTGAGTCTGAGACACCAATGTCATGACAATGCCATATAAACTGTATGCGTGTGACATCATTAGAGATTGAGTCTGAGGCACCAGTGTCATGACAAAGCCATACAAACTGTATGCATGTGACGTCATTAGAGATTGAGTCTGAGGCACCAGTGTCATGACAATGCCATACAAACTGTATGCGTGTAACGTTATTAGAGATTGAGTCTGGACTCTAAGGCCAATATAATATAATAATATAATAACAATATAAGCATGGGTCCAGCTGGTGACAGAGTATTGTATGTTTGAGTATTCTGTAACAGATAGAGATAGAAATAAGAAATATTTCCATTGGTCTGGGGGGAAAAAATCACTTGTCTCCCCATTACTGATTGGAACCTTTTGAATCATAAATTTTTAACATTTAAGGTCGTCCCTGAAAATGAAAAAACATTATTATCATTGTATAATAATGGCTGGGGAATTAGCATCATCAGTCTTTTTCATGAGCAAATCAAGGTGAGCTGAAGATCACTCTCCTGAAATGGTACTCGGTGAGCAATCACGTGAAGTTTTCAGTAAAAATTATTCAAATCTTTATTGCACAGCAATTCATTTACTACTGTCCTAAAAATGTTCCAGGTGAGTTTGAATGGAAGTGGGAGGGATCACTCATCATTATTGGCAAAGACTGATCATCATTTAAATTGTACTTATTGCCAGCAATTTTTGACTCACCTGAGGTGAGTGGGTGAGCATTAGTTTCTATTCTTTAACAGATGTGGGGATTAACTTGCTTTCTGTTTCAATGTTTTATAGGAAATAGCGACAATGTAAAATGTTTTACCTGTGACGGTTTGCTTAGCCAGTGGGAACCAGGAGACGACCCATGGATAGAGCATGCCAGGTGGTTCCCAGACTGTCAGTTTGTGCGACTTGTCAAGGGAGATAACTTCATAGAACAGGCGTTGCAAAGAGAAACACCTATGGAGGTATGATTGGTTTTTATTATTTTCTTTTTATTATATTAGTTCATAGTTTTCATTTCTTTCATTTATTTGTTTCCAAAGGCAAATGCTTATTAAGTGTGACAGAAAATATTTTTTGTTTTGATTTATCCAACTAACTAATTTTAATCTACCCTCCATAATCTTAAAAAATAAAAGAAATTATAAATTAATATAAAATTATTTTTAAAAATAAAGTGTTTTCCTACCTACTCTGTTTTTTCAACATATAACAGGAAACACAGCTTTCTTTGTTCAGCCTTGGTTGTTAGAATTGAATACACACATTCATGCACACATGCATTGCACATACTATGCATGTACACACACACACAACAAGCAGCATGAATTCAGCGTAAAATCCGGTATGAGCAAAATAATGCATTAAATCTGCTATCTTATGTATAACATTGATTATATCATTCATTTTTTTTCCATATCCATTTGATTCAATCGCTTATCTAGATCATGTAAAATGTTTTGTTTTGCCATTAACTCTTATATTCCAGAATGTTTTCTCCACCATAGTATATAAATCTTTTTATGAAAGACTTTTATTGCCATATGAAGGTAGTTGACATGTATGTTGTTATTGAAAATATGCAGGTTTACCCGGTAGTTTATTAAAAGAAATTAAACTTTGTAATCATATTTTGCTTTAGGCAACAAGATGTTTAGATTGCAGAATCTGATGTATTTTTGAATAGACATATTTAACGACATTTTGCTAAATTATCCAGGTCCTATTATAGTATTTTGTTTTTACTTGAAATTAATAAGGTTTTTTTAACTCTTTTTTTCTTTTTCAGGAAAAAGAAACTAAAAGCCATTCAGGTACATTGCCTAAATTACCTGACTGTATTTTTGTGTTTTGTATGTGTGTGTTTTTAAATCTTTATTATGGATGGTCATGGCACCAATGTTGAGGGATGGTAAGAGGAACCACAGAACACATCTAGTACTTTGTTGTATACTTCAAGTTCTCAATATTAACATACAGTGAACATTTTGTTCAGTATCATCTTACGATTCACTAAGCAAGTTTCAGAGATCACTACACAATTTTAAAACATTAAATAGTAGTTACTAATAACTTTTCAATTAACTAGAAATATTACTACTGAAGATTTTGAAAACAAAATGTTCACTGACATACT
The DNA here is from genome assembly GCF_016097555.1 of Gigantopelta aegis. Taxonomy (NCBI): domain Eukaryota; kingdom Metazoa; phylum Mollusca; class Gastropoda; order Neomphalida; family Peltospiridae; genus Gigantopelta; species Gigantopelta aegis. The sequence continues at coordinate 46,866,479 of NC_054702.1, forward strand.
TTTAATAGTGATGTCAACAATGCATATAATTAACACAATATTACGGTTGTTTGTTTTCCTTTCTTCACACACAGACTGTTTATCAGTGAGTGTTTTGTATTTTAGAAAAAGAACACAAGCAGGACAGTGTTGCGATTCAGGCTCTTCTCGAAAATGGCTGCAAAATGCAGGAAGTCAGTGAAGCCATCAAGTGGTTACATGAAAATGGAGGTATTTTCACCACTTTATTATTTGTAAAAGGTTAAAGTTTGTTTTATTTCACGACACTACTAGAGCACATTGATTTAGTAATCATCGGCTATTGGATGTCAAACATTTGTTAATTTTGACATATAGTCTTAGAGAAGAAACCAGATACATTTTTCCAGTAGTAGCAAGGGATCTTTTATATGTACCATCTAATAAAGAAGATAGCACATACCACGACCTATGATGTACCAGTCGTGGTGCACTGACTGGAACGAGAAGTAGCTCAATGGGCCCACCGATGGAGATCGATCCCAAACTGACTACACATCAAGCAAGCGCTTTACTACTGGCTATGTCCTGTCCCGTATCACTTGTCTGTAAATCTTGTATTACACACATGCTGTAAAAATTTCACATTCCATTGTTGACACACCTCCAAAGGACATTCCTACAGTATAGTGAAAATTGACTTCCTTAATGTTAGGTCTGTTTTAGAGTTGATCATATGGCTTAGCGGGGAGGTCGAACAGAATTGTGTATCAATAATATATACCCACAGAATAACATTTTATATAAACGATATATGGATAGCAGAAAATATGTGGCAATTTTAACCAGCTAGGCATAAAACCAACCATGGTGCTTGCATCGAAAACACTTGGACTAGATTCAAATCTTTAATATCACATATATAACTTATATGTTTTGTTTAACAAACACACTGCAATTTCCCATTAGTAGCAAAGGATCTTTTATATTTACATGTACTCTACCACAAATAGGACAGCACATACCACAGCCTTTGAGATGGCAGTCATGAGGTACTGGTTTGGACAGGAAAAACCCAGTGGGTCCATTGAGGAGGTTTGATCCTCCAACCCAATCACCTCAAGTGAACGCTTTACTGCAGGGCTTCCAGAATTTATATAAAATCCACTAGCCATGGGATCAGTGATTAAAATATTTTTACTAGCCACAATTAAAAATTCACTAGCCCTACTTTACTTAAGTTAATATAATTTTACTAAATAATGGTAATAATCAGATATGTCGCCTAAAGATAAAATAATTTACTAGCCGTTGGGCATGGCAATAGTAATTAATTACTAACCCAACATCGAATATCACTAGCCATGAGAGTGGGACTACCATAGTCTAGAAGCCCTGTAAATTTTAAAGCAGATGTTATGTTTGAAATGTTTTACTTAAAGGTGTTCCAGATGATGTTATTCCTTCAGCAGAAAAAATTTACAAAATAATACTGGATAAAGAAATGACACCAAATGGGAACGTTGTTAGTGAGGATTTTCAAGACCAAAAAAGAAAATCCCCAAATAAGAACAGTGAAGAAACAGGAGGTATACAGTTCAGTGTTTATTTAAGAAATAAAAGTGATTCATTATTTTTAGGTGATGGAAGTATGAACAATAGAGCTGTTTTAGCATGCTGCAGTTCGTAATAAAATGTGACCCGCTCCGTCGAAACCAGGCGCTTGTCGCTGAGCTAACATTCAAGCTATAGCTTAATAAGTGAAAAATGGGTCATCCCAAGAAAAATAGGTTTATTATCAAAATGCCTTCTAAGTGCAATTTTCTAATAGCTCTAAAATAATTAGGGCATAAATCTAATAGATAAGTGCTGTTTAATGCATGTTTTGATGAGGTGTTTAAAATGAATTGTGTTAATCATCCATTGTTTTAGACAAAACTCGAACGACTTCCATGCTTGTTTTGCTTTATTTCCCGAAGAGTGACCACTACAAGCTACATACCAGAGGATCCCACGTGATCTGTACTTTCTAATAATGGCTGTTATACGTCAGAATAAATTACATGCAGCCAATGAAAAGGGATATTTTAAACCTTATGGAACGTAAACAATCAGATATTGTTGCTACCCTGACCTGTTTCGAGGTCTCTGATTGGTCTATATTTCATCACATTATATCGTGCATGTGCACTGCAGCAGCTTCAACCGCTTCCGCTATGATGAACAAAAACTTCAGGCAGTTTTTCCACACACAAAACCAGATTTTTCGCGGTAATTCTTTTTTCGCTATGTTTGAACACTATTCGATTGGTATAATTTAGACAAGAAATGTCTTCGCAAGATAAAGATAGCGGTCACATAGCACGGATGCTAAATTCTGTTCGGTTATTGGGGCTTGAAGACGAAGGAATTCTTGACCTCATCCAAGATTACTTCACTGGTAAGCAATATTTTTTTATTATTATTATACAACCGTGTCCGGTGTATCGGCGCGTCCGGTGATTCGGCGGCGCACTTGTATTTTGCTCATGTATGCTTAGGAAGTTGTCATGTTGTGGGTGTTTTTAATGCATTAAAGTTCAATTCCTTTTTCAATGTTTAATCAAGTATCAAAATTATTTATTGTTAAGGGTACGGAAAGACTTCCGAACGTTCCAGCATGCATGCTAATACTATCACTAGGCTTAACCCTAAACCTGAATGAACTGAATGCTGGAACGTTAGGAAGTCTTGCCTAAACGGGAAGTAGGTCAGCCTTATTCATACTAAGAATGTTAAAACCAGTCTTATAACACCTTTTCCGCATTTTAAACGTTTTTTGGGTTTTATTATTATTATTTTTATTTAAACTAAAAAAGAAAATACAGACAAATGCAAACCATTTTACACCTTAATTGGCAGTCATTCCAGTTCACAATAATTTTATGCACAGTTGACGAACACAGTCCACACATGTACTAGGCCTAGCATGGCTAAGCATTTTGAACTGCATGCACTATCTAGGCCGGGGGGAGGGGGGTGTGCGCACTCCCTGCCCTATGATAATGTGCACCTCATCCTCGCACCAAAACAATAGAGGGAAGGGGGTGTTTTTCTCGGCTAGAGATCAGGGATGATAGGCCCCCTAAAAAATGTTATGTTAGTTTTATATTTCAAAACTTTATGACAATTTTTTTTGTACTTCTTTTCAGAAGCAAAAAGTGAACAGAGTGAACTGGATTCTGATTCCGATGATGACTCTATCAGCAATGATGAGTTTCCTGCAACTGATGAGGTTCCTGTACATGATAGGCCTACAGTTCAGGAAATGACCATGGTAGCAGCGATGAAGAATATAATGGCGTTGAGATGGATGATGTTGAACAAGGGGAAAATGAAGCTGCAACGATTGCTGAAAATAACATAGAGTTTGTGACAATAGAAGATCGGAAAAATCATTGCCACTGTGAACTCTGGGAAGGAAAACGGTGCATTGGACAGTTTAGTCAGCCTGAGCAAGATGAAATAAGGTAGGTGTACACATAATCTGTGCATTATTTAATGTCACTTTTACCGGGACCTGAGCTTCCCAAGTCACTGGAGCAGAATGGCTAAAAAAAAACCTCCAGGGGTTGGCTACAAGAAATCTGTTTTCAGATTAATTTATTATGCATGAATTTGAGTTCTGCTGTTTGCAAAAAAAAAAAAATAATAATAATAATAATAATAAAAATAAAAGAAAATGTTTTTAGTGATATAAATATTTATATTGGCTGGATTTTACTTTACAATAAAATAAGGCGGCCAGGTCGGACTTGGAAATAATAATGTACCATAATTGATGCAGAATTCTTTGCTGGCTCCAATGAGTTCTTTTTTTTTTCTTTTTTTTTTTGTAGGATGAATATTCAAGAAATGACACCCTTCGAGAAAGATCTATTATTGCTTGGAATGGTAAGCATGGCAATCAACGATTCAAAGATGACCGACCGATCAAAGAAGAAAACTCAGACGGAAAGGGCGCTTACCAGAATTCGCTGGTTCTTCATGGGTCACAAACGGATATGTCGAGACACATGGATATATCTAATGGAAACATCAAGGGACACATTAACAAAAATCAAGCGTCACTATGAGGAAAACGGCTTGGTTCCAAGAGTAAAGAAATCAGGTTAGTAAAAATATAAATTTATTCTTTTATAGTTTTAAGCATGCTTGAAAACAAAAGGTATTGGCGTAAATGTTTACATGCTAATATTATTTTCTTTCAGGTTTATTTAGAGTGAGTATGAGAGAATACCTCATAATAGGGTTGGGAATCGGTTGCAATTTCATCATCGATCATCACTAATCGATCGACTTTCAATTATACAATCAGTTTTTGTTTCGTACTTAGATAGGCCTAGTAATAATTTATAGTTTCTTGGTCCCAATTGTGAATGAATGATGAATTGTGTTTAATGTAACATAAAATTATTTTATTTTATTTAAAAAACCAAATCAAAACAAATCTCAGTGTTTGTTTTATTCTTTATGGCAAATGCGAAAATAAATAAATGTCAATGAACACACATTTTTACTGGTAAATAGCGGCATAGCCTCAAAAGGTTAGAAATCAAGAAACGTACACAATAATAGACCACAGATACTGGATTTGATTAATACAAATTCTGACGAGCAAGGAAATATTTACTGCGGTTAACAATTTCTGCGACTATCGATTATCAATTTTAAAATCGATCATCACATTGCTAGAGCCCCAACCGATCAATTTTCGATTATAATCGATCATCGGAACACCACTTCCTAATAATCAGTTATTTTTCTTCTTGTATGTGCCTCTCATTGGTCATAGTGATACCTCTTATTATTTGTTTTTTTAAATTTTGTTTTTTATCTTTTATAATTTTTTAGGTGGACGGTCCAATAGCAAACATGCACTGGTGTTGGATGATGTTCGAAACGTGACCAGGTATATATTAAACTTCGCTGCAGATCATGCCATACTCCTTCCAGGACGTATCCCAGGATTCAAGAGGGATGACATAAAAGTGATCCCAAGCAATTTTAACAAAACAGAGGTGTGGCGCCTCTACCGTGCTGCTGCAACACCAGATCAACGAGTCGTTGGATGTTCCACATTCAGAAAACTCTGGGCACGCCTCACTCCCTACGTTGTGATAGCCAGGCCTGCATCTGATCTTTGTTGGACATGCCAAAAGAACAATAACTTGATTGTGAAATGTGTGAGTAATAAAAATGTACACAATATTTTTATATGACTATTATTAGTAGTATAATTAGAGTGAATATTGGCATAATGGACAACATACCTCATTAATGCGCCAGTCCACAGTTTAGCAATCGGATGTATCTCAATGCACTCCAAATGCATTATGACGTCCTGTCATAACACCACCTTTTTATAGCGCAACTGGGGTTTTTAATTTTAAAATAAATAATGCAATGCAGTCTGCCAGTTGGATTGGAAAATATAATTTTTTTTTATAACTGCTACAACATTATCAGGGCTTCTAGAATTTTTATAAAATCCACTAGCCATGGGATCAACGATTTTTAAAAATGTACTAGCCGCAATTAAAAATTCACTAGCCTTACTTTACTTTTAAGTCAATACAATTTTACTAAATAATAGTAATAATCAGATGTCACCTAAAGGGGGTTATAGAGCTTAACAACACTAACATCAGGGTGTTGGGTGGGGGCAGGATATTCATATTTACCACATTTGACTTTTTTTTTCACTAGCCGTCGGGCATGGTAATAGTAGTTATTTACTAGCCCAACATTGAATATCACTAACCGTGGGAGTGGGGTTACCATAATCTAGAAGCTCTGATTATTGAGATGTGCATAATTCTAAGTGTTTTTATTATTTCATGTCTTTCAGGTGAATGTAGATGAGCAGTCCAAGTCAGAGGTATTGAGAAAACAAGAACAGCACCTTCATCTTGCTATGATGGAACGATCATTTTACCAAGCCAAGTGCAGTGATGCCAAAACAACAGCTGCAACACACGGGATTTCTAGGTTGGAACCATGTAGACCAAACTCAAAGGACATACACTTCAACTACTCCTTCGATTATGCACAACAGGTGCACTATCCTGCCGATCCTCAGCAACCTGGTCCAATATACTTTAAGACCCCTAGGAAATGCCAGGTGTTCGGTATACATGCAGAAGGAATACCATGTCAGATAAATTATTTGATTGACGAAGCTGTTTTTAGTGGCAAGGGGGCAAATGCCGTCATCAGCCTTCTACACCATTTCCTGGGCAACTATGGAATTGGTGAAATGCACCTTGATCTCAATGCAGACAACTGCAGTGGCCAAAACAAAAACAATTGTGTAATGTGGTACCTTTGCTGGCGTACTCTTGTGGGACTTCATATTACAATTCACATGCATTTCATGTTAGCAGGCCACACTAAATTTGCGCCAGATTGGTGCTTTGGCCTATTCAAACGACTGTTTAAACGAACATTTGTTTCCTCCTTGGCCGAACTTCAGGATGTAGTCAACAAGTCCACAGAAAAGGGAATAAATCACACCCAGTTAGTTGGTGATCAGGAAGGCAATGTGTTAGTGCCGATGTATGACTGGACCCTTTTTCTAGCAGACTTTTTCAGACGGTTTCCAGGAATCAAGTCTCACCAACACTTCTTTTTCTCAGCAAAAGAACCAGGGGTGATAAAGTATAAGCCGAAATCAGATGACGACTGGAGAGCATTCACCCTCAAGAAGACAGATGCAGTTCCTGTTGGTATGCCGCATGTCATCAACCCCAAGGGTATGGACTTGGCGAGAAAGGCATACTTGTTCAAGGAGATCAGGGACTTTTGTAAAGATGAGACAAAGGATCTCGTGTGCCCCAAGCCATCAGAAATCATGACAGAGTCTGATTCGGAAGAGGATATACATACTAATCAGCAAACTGAGAAAAGGGCAATGGAGACAGCTCCTAAACAGAGACCGAGCAAGTGAGGACGAGTTGCTTGTGGTACTGGGCGTGGCCGTCGTACAGGAAAATAACATTACAACAGACACATTCATTGTAAATAGTGCTGTTTTTTTGGCAATAATTATTACACACACATAAACAATGACAATCTGGATTATTGTGCATTACATACATCTGGTGTGAAGCACCACTGTTCATGTTCCAGTGTGAAAATCTCAATCATTTTAGTGTCTTGGCTATCAAATAGGTGTTGTTGTTGTTTTTTCTTTTTCTTTATTTTTTTATTTTTTATTTTTTATTTTTTTATTTTTTGTGTATTACCCACAGATCATTAATACTAATAAATTATTGTTTAAATTGACATATTTTTATTGAATATGATTTTGTAGTTAAAACACCACCCATTTTAATTAAGCAGGCATCAGAAATAGGTAAACAAGGACAAAGTAATCGGATTGCACTTAGCCCGTACCAAAACCCAGGATTTCGAAAAACATTTCGAGACAAACTACTAAAGCGAATTTCAAGATTTTTATCCTGACTGAATAAAACAATATTTTTTTTATTAAAATTGCTTTGTAGAGTTGCTGTGTTCATGTATAAGCAAAATAAACCTAAATGGTAAAAAAATAACTCTGGTTGCTAAGGAATTTGATATGGAATCTAAACTTACCCTTTGTCCAACCTTTAAGCCTGTTTTCTCCGTTTTCGAGTTCTGTACATCAGTATCTTCAAATCGCCATAATTTTCTTAATACTTGACATTGTTCAGAAAAGTTTGCAGTTTTGGAAAGCTTATTCAATAAGCTTTCCAATGGTATATAAAACTCAATTTTGAAAAATATCACCAAGTGCCTGGTTTTGACAGAGCGGGTCACAAATGTGAACAGAATTTCTACTGTTCGGACTTCCATGATCATAAAAATATATGAAGTTCAATTCTTCTTTTTCCAGCTGCACTTAATAATGCATAAAGTATAATTTATTATTATTCTTTTAACAAAAGTCATGTTGTCAAAATAAATGTATAATTATATTTTAAATACATTGTTTTAAAAACAGATATTATTAAATCCCATAATATAGTTCAAGTATTGCTATAATACAAATTTTACAATAGGTCAGTAAAAATAAATGGAAACATTTCTTACAACAAGCCAGAAAAGGAATATCTAGAGCAGAGGTTCAAAGGAAAACAAAAATAAAATAAAAATGTCACAAAACAATCAGGTGGAGTCTTTGAGTGATCACATCTCATCTGGTATTAATGATAATGAACACATTGCAAGTGAGCTTCCTTCTTTTGACTTAACTTCGGATCATGCACATCTGGCGGAAGACGCTTTTAGTGGAATTGATCTTCAGAACAATTCGATGAATTTGGGCTTCAGTAGGTTATCTCAGACTGGAAGTCACAGTTCAAAGACATTTGAGCATAGTTTATCCTCAACGGTTCCAGTTTATCACAATGGTACTGCATCATTTTGGATTCTTGGTAGTAGAAATTCTGTTTCAACTTCAGCAGAAGACACTAATTCATATACACACAATCAACAGCTCTATAATGTATCCTCAAACAACCATGTCCAGTTGCCACTGACTCCAGTGCCATCAGTACCAGAATACAATGGTATGACATCAGCTGGATCAAATTCATTTTCAACAAATTCACATCAATATGGTGATGTTATGGGTTATCCATGTTCTTCTGTTCCAGGTTGTTATAGGTCAAATTCGGTTCTAACAAGTTCACTTCAAAATAGTGGTCAGAATAGACCTCGAACAATACAGCCATTTTTCACTGATACGAATCCGTACGTCACTGTATCTGGAAGTTACGAGGAGCCAATGGATGAATCTGATGAAGAGGTGCAGATTGCTAGCGATGTGAGAGTTTTCATTTCTTTCATTGATTTATTTCCAAAGGCAAACATTTATTAAGTGTGACATAAATTATTTTTTGTTTCAATTTATCTAACTAACTCATTTTAATCTGCCGACCATAATCTTAAAAAATTAAATAAATTATAAATTAATATAAAATTATTTTTAAAAATAAAATGTTTTCCGACCTACTAATTTTTTTCAACATATACTACTCAAAAGAATTTAAGGGTCAGACAATATTTTCGACATTATTTTCTGAATGTCAATTATATTAGCTAGACCATAATGTCACGCATGGTATTGTTCCATTTTGACGAAAGTGGGTCTAAGCAACCCATAAATGAATTAAAATCCACTGTCATTGACACTGTCGACTAGTTCTAATGGCGAAAACATGCTTACATTTGCACGTAAATTAGGGCGAAAGCGAAAGGTCTGCTAAGTGCCCATAACTTGCTTTTTCACAAAGCGCTTCATTTGCACGCTTTGCGTGTGTATTCCATGTTCCCAATGCTGAATTTCCGTATAATTGGAGCTTGCGTTCGTGTACAGTGCACACTCCAAATTCGACAATGGTACGACTTCAACTGACTATCGAAGATCGAGGAAGGGCTATTGCTTGGCTTCAGGATGGCAATACGCAAAGAAATGTTGCTCTGAGACTTGGTGTCAGTCAGTGTCGTTGGCCGACTGTGGCAACGGTACCAAGCAACGAATTCTGTTCGAAATCGTCCACGTTCGAGAAGACCCCGAAGCACTACAAATAGAGAGGACCACTACATCACCAATATGGCTCTACGTCAACGCACAACCACTGCACGCCGATTACGTGACAATCTGCGGACTGCGACTGGAACTCGAGTGTCTGATCAAACCATATGCAATCATCTGAGAGCCAATAATCTACGCTGCCATCGCCAGGCTGTTCGACCACCACTCCTACCACATCACAGAACGGCCAGACATCACTGGTGCACCCTTCATCTGCGGTGGCAACGTGTTCAGTGGGGTCGAGTGATGTTCACTGATGATTCCAGGTTTAGTCTCCAGTTCAACGACGGTCGGGTTCGTGTCTACAGACGTCCTGGGGAGCGCTTCGCTGATGTTAACGTTAGACAACGTCACCGGTTCGGTGGTGGCAGCGTCATGGTGTGGGGCGGCATCTCTATCCACCACAGGACCCCCCTCTATGTGGTGGATGGCAATCTGAATGGAATCCGCTATCTGAATGAGATTATCCGGCCGTTGGTTCTCCCAGGCCTTCAGCAGATTGGCGGCGGGGCAGTTCTGCAGGATGACAATGCCAGACCCCACCGCGCCAGGGTGGTAACGGACTTTCTCAGACAACAAGGTATCGCCAGGATGGATTGGCCAGCATATTTGCCTGACTTGGCCCCAATAGAGCACGCCTGGGACGAATTAGGCAGGAGAGTTCGGGATAACCATGCCCCTCCGGCCAACCTTCATGATCTGGGTCAACTTCTTATGGCAGAGTGGCAGGCCATTCCCCAAGAGTTCTTCAGACGTCTGATCAACAGCATGAGGCAACGATGTGTCGAGTGTATTCGCGCCAGGGGTGGATTCACACAATATTAAACGAATGTTCTAATGTGTCAAATCCATGTTTGACAACCTTCAACTTTGACAGCATGTCATGTGACTTTCTTGTATACAGTGACGTTTATTTGTGGTTTTTTGTAAATATGGAACAATAAATTAAATTTTTGGTGTAGTTTACATCATCAATCTAATACACTCTGAAACTTATTTGGTTATAAATTTTTGACCCTTAAATTCTTTTGAGTAGTATATAACAGGAAACAAAGAGCTTTCTTTGTTCAGCCTTGGTTGTTAGAATTGAATATACACATTCATGCACACATGCATTGCACATACTATTCATGTACACACACACACACAACAAGCAGCATGAATTCAGCTAAAAATCTGGTATCAGCAAAATATGCATTAAAGCTGCTCTCTTATGTAAAACATTGATTATATCAATAAAAAAAAATTCCATATCCATTTGATTCAATCTCTTACCTAGATCATGTAAAATGTTTTGTTTTGCCATTAACTCTTATATTTTCTCCACCATAATATATAAATCTTTTTATGAAAGACTTTTATTGCCATATGAAGGCATTTGACATATATATGTTGATATTGAAAATATGCAGGTTTACCTGGTAGTTAAAAACTAAACACTTTGTAGTTATATTTTGCTTTAGTAACAAGATTTTTAAATTGCAGATTCTGATTATTTTTGAATATACATATTTAATGACATTTTGCTAAATTATCCAGGTCCTATTATAGTATTATGCTTTTACTTGAAATTAATAAGGTTTTTTAAACTTCTTTTTTTTCAGGAAAAAGAAACTAAAAGCCATTCAGGTATATTGCTTATATTGATTGACTGTATTTTTGTGTGTCTGCATGTGTTTTTAATCTGTATATTGGTGAATGGTCCAATCTGATTAAAATTAGCTCTACTGGTTTACCAGTAGATCTAACAACATTGCGTGGACTCCCATGTCCAGGTGACATTTCATCTATAAATAACAATTTAAATATCGACCAATTACACATCACCTTTTATAGCGTTATTAGGGAGCATACAAATTATAAAAATATCAGGCGAAACTATTTATGCAGTAGGCGAACTTGTTGGTCTATTTCAACATTAAAAACACAGGGGGGAAAGTGCAGTAATAAACTCTGGATTGTATACTAGTATAAACAGATTTTATGGCCATACCATCATTTTTTTTTAATTTCGTCTTGAAATGAATTTTATATAAAATTTTATGTTGAAATTAGTTTTTGGCAGACATCGTAATTCACCCGAATCATTTCATAATCCCTCGGCATAATCCTGAATGTTTTCAAATTCTTTTCAAATCACTGGCATGATTTTGCAAGTAAGGGTTTGATTGGTTGAATGAAAGGTCAACTGGACATGAGCTCCAACGGGGTGCTGTTAGATCCACAGGTAATAGTAATTAACCAGTGAAGCTAATTTTAATTACATTGTGGATGGTCATGACACCAATAACAATGTTGAGGGATGGTCAGAGGAACATCTACAGTAGTACTTCAAGTTCTCAGTGTTAACATACAGTGACCATTTTGTTGTGATTCACTAAGCAAGTTGCAGAGATCGCTACACAATTTTAAAACATTAAATAGTAGTTGCTAATCATTTTTCAATTGACTACAAATTTTGTAGTGACATTGATGATTGTCATAAAATTTGAAGTGCTTATTTTTCTCAGATTTTGGAAACAGACTGGTATGCTACGATTGTTTTTGTTTTCCTTTCTTCACACACAGACTGTTTATTAGTAAGTGTTTTGTATTTTAGAAAACAGTGCCGCGATTCAGGCTGTTATCGAAATGGGCTGCAATTTGCAGGAAGTTGATGAAGCCATCAAGTTGTTACATGAAAATGGAGGTAACTTTATTAATTGTAAAAGGTTTAAAGTTTGTTTTGTTTTACGACACCACTAGAGCACACTGATTTATTAATCATCGGCTATTGGATATCAAACATTTGTTAATTTTGACATATATAGTCTTAGATAGGAAACCCGCTACATTTTTCCATTAGTAGCAAGGGATCTTTTATATGCACCATCCCATAGACAGGATAGCACATACCACAGCTTTTGGTGTACTAGTCATGGTGCACTGACTGGAATGAGAAATAGCCCACTGGGTCCACCGACAGGAATCGATCCCAAACTGATCGCACATCAAGCGTGCGCTTTACCACTGGGCTACGTCCTGCCCCATATTATTTGTAAGTTTAAAAAAAAAAGAAGAGCTGCAGCCTGTAAATCTTGTATTACACACATGCTGTAAAAATTTCACATTCCACTGTTAACACACTTCTGAAGGACATTGACTTCCTTAAATGTTAGGGCTGTTCCAGAGTTTTTGTTTTTTTTTTTAAATTTATCCTACTTTCCTTTTACTCCTTTGAATTCCATCTCATTTCTTCCCGATCTGGCAACTCCTCCTATCTTTCAACTTCTTTCGCTGTCCACCTCCACATCTCAGTCCTGGTCTGTCCAACTGCTTTTAGCTGTGGGCTTAGTCTAACAACTTCAGAGAGTGTTCAGTAGTTATTTCTGGCATTGTTAAGAGGCACCTGTAACTATCTACTATGCTCCCAATCTACCGGCAGCCATTAGTTAGTGCCGTGGGTCAGACTAGCTTTGTTAGCGGCCGTTCCAGAGTTGTTCATATGGCTTAGGGGGCAGGTCGAACAGAATTTTGTATCAATAATATTATAACCCACAGAATAACATTTTATATAATTTTATATAAACCATATAGAGGGAGATAGAGCTTCAAAACACTAACATTGGGGGTTATTTACAAAATAGACTAAACATTTGACTCTTGTTTTTTCACTAGCCATCGGGCATGACAATAGCAGTTATTTGCTAGCCCAACATTGAATATCACTAGCCATTGGAGTGGGGATACCATAATCTAAAAACCCTGTACCGACTAAGTTACATGTATATCCCACCCTAGCAATGTATAGGCATTGTCTCAATATGTTGATGTCTCAAGATATTGTTAAAGTCGTCTGGACTCGAAAACTTATAAAAAAGCATGGAGCCATTTCCACCTGATTCAGCAATTTTTCCTCAATGTTTTTTTGTGTTTTTTTTGGTATCAGACCAGGGCTTCTAGAATTTTTATAAAATCCACTAGCCAGTGATCAGTGATTTTAAAAATTTGCTAGTCATGATTAAAAATTTGCTAGCCCTACTTTATTTTAAGTTAATAAATTTTTACTAATTAACAATAATAATTTGATACACCACCTAAAGAGATATGGCTTAAAAACACTAAAATTGTGTGGTGGTGATGGGGGCAGATATTCATATTTGCAAAATAAGACAACTGTAGCATTTGATAAAAAAAATACAAATTACTAGCCATTGGGCATGGCAATAGTAATTATTTACTAGCCCAACATCGAATATCACTAGCCATGGGAGTGGGACTACCATAATCTAGAAGTCCTGCAGATTTTAAAGCAGATGTTATGTTTGAAATGTTTTACTTAAAGGTGTTCCAGTTGATGTTATTCCTTCAGCAGAAAAAATTTACGAAATAATACTGGATAAGGAAAAGACACCAAATGGGAAAGTTGTTGGTGAGTATTTTCAAGACCAAAAAAAACAAACCCCAAAACTTGATAACACATAAAGTATAATTTATTATTATTCTTTTAACAAAAGTCATGTTGTCAGAATAAATGTATAATTATATTTTAAATACATTGTTTTAAAAACAGATATTATTAAATCCATAATGCAGTTGAAGTATTGCTATTAATACAATAGATCAGTAAAAATAAATGGAAAAATTTCTTACAATGTTTAATGTTTTGAAATTAATATATTTATTTATTTATTATATTCCATTACTTGAACATCTGCACAAATTGTGAATAAAAGTAATGCAACAAATCAGAATGTTTTTTTTTTTAGATAACTGATCATTAAGCTGTAATAATAAATAAAACTTCTATGGCTATTATTAAATAATCATTTTATTTCTTTTTGCATTTATTAAATTTGTATTATAGTCAACTGATTTGCATTGCCAGTAATATTATTTGCAATGGATGGTAATGGTGTCAATTTATACATTTAAGGTGTTTAAAATTATTGTTTCAGATATTTTTTCTTTGTTGGAGGAAAACCGAGAGTTAAAGGAACAGAAGATATGTGAAATCTGCCTGGACAAGGAGATCAGTATAATTTTCCTGCCGTGTGGCCATCTTGTATGCTGTGAAACGTGTGCGTCTAAGCTGTCTGAATGTCCAATCTGTCGAGGGACCATCAAGGGGGCAGCAAAAGTATTCTGGTCTTAAAAAAGGTCTCACGAGTTATCACATGAATCAGAGCCTCCAGCTCATAATTCTTTAGCGTATTTATGCTACAGTGGCTCTATATATTAAAAATCATGATCTAGTAGACATTGGAATACTTAGGAAAGATGAGTGAAATACACAATGATTTTTATTGTTCATTAGCATATGTGCTATTGTATCTCTTTATTAAAAAGCGTGATCTAGTAGCCATTGGAATACTTAGGAAAGATGAGAGAAATACACAATGATTTTTATTGTTCATTAGCATATGTGCTATAGGGGCTCTATATTAAAAATCATGATCTAGTAGCCATTGGAATATTTAGGTGAGCCAAAATAAAAGAAATACATAACGATTTTGAATTAATCATTTTAAACAAAGTTAAAGCATGCACACACCATTCACATTCAGGGTAAAATTTATAAATGAACCCCTGAATATTGTTCAATAAAACAAGAACATTTGCTATGTAAAACCATCGGCAAATCAGAAAACACAGTTGTTTTATTGCTATTCTACTCTTGTTGTTTTTTAATAGCAAATTGTTTGATTTTTGATAACACTTTGCATTGCAGACATCACCAGCTGATGATGTCATTAGTAAACCTAATAACAGGATCTTAGTGATTGAACCTTTTAGACATTGTAACATTGATGAGCAATTTGAGATGTGAAGTGATGAGTGATTGAATAGTTCTTGGTGTATTTACTATTTTCAATGGATACCAAGGACTGTTGCTAATTGATGTTGAAGGTTGATCCAAGCTATGAAAATATATTTATAATTTTATAATGTAGGTTTTATAGGGATAAGTATGATGAGAATTTTTGTATTATAATATATCATCATACTGGTGCCTGTTATCACTCTAAGGTCAGGATATAACCCAGTGGTAAAGCGCACTCCTTATGCATAGTCTGTGTGACGGTACATGCTCTTAATTTCTTTTCACCTGGGGCGATATTAATTGTTTTAGAGGGCCGTGTGCAGTTCCAAATGCACTTAGCCCAGGTGGGCACCTTGTTACGTAATACCTTTGCGCAACCGTGCATCCTAATACACACCCAGCGCAGGAGTGGAGGCCATGTGGCCAGTAGTTACGTAATAACTCCGGTAGTGCTGTTTATGACCATGGGGATTGCTCGCAGACTGGCAGACTGGCGACAGAATGTCTGGTCATCTAAGGAAATATACCGACTCTGGGAGAGGTGGAAATATCAGATGATAGGTGAGGTACCGCGTTGTGCCCCCAGGCAATATTCGCTGTCTCTGAGAGTTTTGAATAAATAGCTAGGATTTTAGATATATCAGCTTATCCAGTCATCCTAGAGGACCTAGGTAAACTGTAGGTTAGTGTCTTTATTGTGATAGGTACCAGTATTAAGTCTGTATTACAAGGTTATTGAATGAGTAGTTGGGGTTAATTAAAAATTAACCAGTTAGGAATAGAGTTGTAATTCCTTTATTAATTAAGTTCCCCTAGAAGCGTTTCTCCATTATCACACGTGTGTGTTCTCAATTATCACACGTGTGGGTGTTGTGTCACGGTGAAGTGATTAGCATATTGTGTAAACTAGACACCTAGAGATTAACTGATTAAGTGATCAGTTCTGGGTTGTTATTATTTGTTGTTAATTAACTACTGCGGCAGTACATTTGTCAGCGTAGGTTAATACAGATTCCAAAGTGTATTGTGTTTTTGTTGTGTTTTCTAGTGAACTAAAGGTGCTATATTACATATACTTTATATAAGATCGTATCTCTGATCATACCTAGACGAGCCACAAGCGGGTATAACTGCCTATTACAGAGAGATCTAATAGATGTACAGTTAGGAGAGAGATTTGGACAATCGTGTTTCATTCAGTTACGGGTATTATAGGATCCCCGTGACAGTCTGTCTACGATAGATTCCCATCAATGGGCGTTCCATCTAGTACTCCAACTCTGGTGTAATAAAGGCTGCAGTATGTACTGTCCTGCCTGTGGAATGGTGCATATAAAAGATTCCTTACTGCTAATCAAAAAGAGTAGCCCATGAAGTGGTGGCAGCAGGTGTCCTATTGGATTATCTCTGTCTTCCTTCACTATATGTTAGATGCGGACCTCTGAAAATTTCGAGAGTGACAGTTTCGTTCGTGTGTCGCTCGCGTTGAGTATAGTTTGTGCAACTCATTTTTCGTTAGTGTATTGAATTTATGACATCATTTACATGTTCATGAATGGTTACCTAAAATGAAATGGGTTACCCGAGTTTGTTTTTGCATAATCCAGAAATGGTTTATGCAAATTTCCAATTCTCAGAGGCATGAGATGCTATATAATAAACACTTTAAAATGCAACATAATTTTTTTTTTAATTCAGGATATGAATTTATAATTTAAATTAGTTGGTGCCATTTTCAGTTGGGCTGGTCTAAACATAATAATTAATATTAAATAATATATTTACTTATAACATTAATTAATCATTACCATTTAAATCTCTGGAGGAGAAGGGTTCGCAAAGGGAGGGGGGGGATTCAACAGGCAGGCAAGCCCAAGGTAGCTGGACCGGACTTCCTAAAATACTACCCAGGACAGTAAGCGTTTAAAACGGTAGAGACCATAACAATAAAAAAAGATTAAAAACCCACACACAAGCGCCTGCTCAATTGCTACCCCGAACAGTAATGCTAGACTATAAACGCTTCTCATTTCGTTGGTAAAGAAAACACGGCTCACACTGCAATGCAGAACATGTAAACCAATTAGTTCCTTCTACTTCCCAGTACATTCATAATTTGGCAAACCGGTACTACACAAAATAGGATTTTCTACGTTCCGGGCCGACACCATCGATTGTAGCAGTAAATTCGATCATGTGTCTTATTACCTGCTATTCTAGTCTGTGTTCCCAAAATGGCACAAGCAGGTTCAGCAGAAATAATTGTATCACAAGGCAAAATGGAAATGACTATCGATTTTGTAAACAAAATTTTAAACAACATTAACTGCTTTAAAATATCGCAACGTTTTGATAAACTCGCGAAAATAATGCTTACCATTTTACCAGTAAAAATATGTTAGTAAAAGTTATAAACTTGTAGACCAACCCCATCAACGTGGTTCTTGGCCAAAATTAATCCAGGCGAATTCCTAGAAATAATTCAATATAAGGTTGAAACAGATATTCATAAATGTAAAGTCCAATCATATGGACATGTTTTGCAACAAAAAATTAACAGCAAGCGAAATTATAGTTTTAGTGTATACTGTATTACAATAAATTATGTTCAATCTACAGACTGCAATATTACAAAATGTGCCTTTGCTTCGCTCCTAAGTCAATGACGTCATGTGAAGGAAAAAATATATATATAATATATTACCAGTACATTATACTTTTACTTACTACAAGCATTTTCATTGAATATCATAAGTAAGGAGAATAGATAGTTTTTTGAAATTTGTGGGATTTCTTTAATAAAAACACAATAACATTGCTTACAGATACTCCTAATAGGTGTAGTATTAGAATAGGGATAATATTAAGTGTTTCGTTGTTAACTATAAGGATTTATCACAAAATTTTTGGATTTAGTGACTCGACGTAACTAATATGGTTTACAAAAATGTATAATACATGTATATAATGTTATTTTATTTTACTATACATTAAATAATTTTTTTTTTTTAAATACATGTTGCGTGGATCATACATGCAATGGTTATGAGTATAAAGATAATACATGTAGCATGCATATGAATGTCAATATGTACATTAATGTATATGCATATGTAGATTAATGAAATCGAGGTGGGAATGTGTGGTTGTTTGTTTATAACGTATGTACATTATTAAAATATACTAATGTCTGATTTCAATTAACAAAAACAGCTCTAAAAGTGAAAACTATGCTATAATCATTGAAAACTAATGTCTGTCACTTTAATAATAAAAGTAACAACAGCATTGTGATCATCAATACTTTTAACAAACATATACATATGTAAATATTACAGGATTGTACAGTGAATCGCCATTATTATGACTACTTGTGGGTCTTATTAAACTGGTTTTAATAATGGAGTGGTCCTAATATCGTATTACCAATAATACTGATTATTGTTTGGTACATTTTGATTGTGTATTTTATTGTAACAGGTCATTTGATTGGTGGTGATGGTATATAGTCTTTTACAAAGGTACTACATTTCCTACAAGAAACAAGTACTTTAGATCCTGAAATTAATGCAATCATAATATTAATGCGACAAAAGCTAGTTAGTGTTATTCGCATTAATAATATGACACATTTATTTCTATGTTTTGTCTATGTGTCCGAAATTATTAAAACAAAACCAAGATTAAAATTCTAATATATTTATAAAACACAACTGGAAAACAATTCATTGTAGGCGAGACAGACAAATTGTTTAATTTGTGATAAAGATGTTGAAGATTAATTTCATTTTGTACTGGTATGTCCATTTTATAGTGAATTAAGAAGGCCATATAATAATTAAATTTCTGTTACATTCATTACAACGTAACGTCATCCGATTGGTCCAGACGTAGCAACGGGAGTTTGTTCATTTTTCGATGAACGTAAAAATTACGTTGTCGGGGAACGTCATATGTGATGACGTCATTTTATATGGGCAAGTTGTCTTAATGAGTGTTACTGTTTATGGATAAAAAATAATTCAAAATAAAGGATGACGTTTTAGTGTTATTATTAGCATGTATCATTAAAATTTAATTATAAGTATTGTCTGTTATTTCTTTTACGTTCATCTGGGTATGAACAAAAAAATCATCCGCAAACTTATGTGAGAACGGCTTCGTAAAAGGAACAACGGACAATCCTTAATTAAACCCTACTATTGGAAAAACCCATCTGTTCACAAATTTATTCAACGATTTTCTATTAATAATATTAAGCAGTTAGCAATTTAGGAAATTATCTGTATCAAGTTACTCAGTTAAAAAACAACACTATGTAGTTCTCATTTACTTGTTTATTTAATTATAAAAAGTATTATTTATTTATTTATTGTTTACTTACTTTCCATTGAACATTATTTCATTGTTCACCTGTGTATTTGTGTATTTATATATTTATATATTTTCTTGTAACTGATGAGCTTTTTAGCTCAAAGTCAATAAAGAATGAATTAATGAATAGTCCAGCAAGCTATAAGTTGATCTCACCAAAAACACTAAGGATGAACCAGGTTAATTGATGTGTATACAGACATGTTAGTGAGATGATCTCATTAACGATGCCCGGAATTTGGATTTAGCCAAAAAGTACACAGACGTATGTTGTCAGAAAAGTAATATTTCAAAAAGAGGTCACCCGCATTAATTTCATGTCGCATTTTAGTCTGCCCACCATCACTCGCTGTAATTTAGGGACACGCTAATTTCAGGATCTACAGTACATGGAAATTGTTTTTAGGAAATTGCATGACTCTGTGTAACTGCTTTTTTCATCTGCTACTTTTCAACAGAACTTACAGAACTTTCAAAATAAAAAAGACTGTACGCTGTACATTCCAACAATTTAACCATGTCGTGAATTTGTAGACCGATTCCTTGCTGGTAAAAAACTAATACCTTTGTACATGGAGGCACGTTTTCACCACATTATGGCTTGTAGCCTGTGCGACAAGACCGGCAAATGCTGTGGTCACATATGTGGGGTCAAAATGTACTGCAATTGACCACTGGTCATAATCAGTAATAGCAAGGTGGTCTTAATATGATAGTATTTTAAAGTAATTATACTGAACTGTAAAATATTGGTCTTTATAATGGAGTGGTCTTGGAACTGAGGTGGTTGTTAGGTGTGGTTTCATTGTATAATTCCAGAAATATATAGTGTATTAACAAGCACATCTGCTTTACAGGTATATAAATATGTATATAATGTATAGTTTATCTTGTATAATGTTTTAATGTACAAGTTGATTCATAGAGAAGGTCTCAGGAGAGAAGTTTTCTTTTTAAATATAAATAATAATTATTATTATTAGTATTACATTTATTACTACTATTATTATTTATTTATTTTAATTAATAACATTACTATGTTTGTCACTGTCAGCACCTTAGATAGTACAAGTAATCCACAATTGTCCATAATAGACTGAGGTCTATTACACCCACAATCCACAATCCATTGCATCGCCAATAGTACAAGCCCAGACAATATTGGGACAACACTAGGGTGGGAAGGGACTTACCACTGCAATGTCCAATTGTCCTGTAATTTATTAGGTTAATTTTGTACTTTCTGTTTTCAAAACACAGTTGTGTAATTTACAACTGAGAACATGATTGGTTAATTCGATGGTTTATGTTAGTAGTCCAGATATATCAGTTCACAGGTTAGGAAAATGTATGTAGAAAACTTATGTTATTTTCAGTTTAATTTAATGATACATTATGAATTTTGTAAATTTATATTAATTTGTTGATAATTAAAATTGGTTGATTTTGTGGAGTGCAGATTTTGTAAAATTTGTAAAATCTGTAATTATATGTTATCAAATGTATGTCTATCTTAATTTGTACTACTACTATTTGGAAATAAATGGATTAGTATCATTATCAGGTATATTATTTCTGTTTAAGCATTAACAATGGATCATACTCTTAAATTGTCTTCCCATGACATGTCATCCTTTTGTGCTATCTTAGTCATAAGCAACTGCATTTATCCTCATACAGAGAGCGGGATGTAGCCCAGTGGTAAAGCACTCGCTTGATGCGCAGTCAGTTTGGGATTGATCCCTGTCAGCGGGCTCATTGCACCACTACTGGTATATCAATTGCCATGATATGTGCTATATTGTCTGTGGGATGGAACATATATTGCTGCTAATGGGAAAATGTAGTGGGTTTCCTCTCTAAAACTGTATGTCAAAATTACCAAATGTTTGACATCCAATAGCCGATGATTAATAAATCAATGTGTTCTAGTGGTGTCGTTAAACAAAACAAACTTCTTATCCTCATATTAATGAACATTTGAGTTATTAAAAACTGTTACTAGTTAAGTGCTTGAGATTAAACTTTTTTTTTTTTTTACATCAAAGCTGTGGAGCTAATGCCATTACTTGTGTCTACTACGTCCTACAGATTGATATCAATAATTGACATCAAACATGGATACAAAAAAAGATCTGCAGCACTGATGTTCTAAACAATTCCCCCCTTTAACCCCAATCAATCTTGCGACCCACTCTGGATCAGACCATCTAAAAAGATTGAACAAACCTGGGAGTGAAGAGTTAAAACCCCTCAATATTTTCCAATTCTCTTTTGCTTATCTTTAAATTTGCAAAATGTCAGGCATTGTGATGACATGGGGTGGTGACATCTATCATGGTTGCCATGGAAATAAATTGGCAAATTGCGCAGTCATTGGGTGCGCTCCTTTCACTCTGCTTGAGAGCCAGAGTACTCCACACAGCAATGGAGTGAACGGGAACACTGTCCAGGACTTACTCCGCCTCTGCCAGACGACGACGTGGTGCAGCCGGAAGACAAAATGGCGGACAATGCAAAGTTTGTGTTTTAGGAAAGTACAAATTACTAATTAGCTAGCCAAATGCAGGTATAAAAATTACAAGGACTAGTTAAACAACATAACCAGCAGTCAAAGAGGCGACATCGTTATTCTGATTTACTGTAGTGTGTAAGTTAAAGCGTTTATTTTATGTTTAATAATTGAAACAATCGAATGCTTGACCACAACAATAGAGGCAGCCATGTTGTTGAAGTAACTTCTTGTTCCAAAATCGTTCCTTTCGCTCTCCAGGACAGAACAGTTGGAACATGTCCAGGAGAGGTGAAAGGAGAGCACCCATATGTGATAACATTCAGCAGTGACATCTATCATGGTAACCATTGGGAACATAATTCTCCTCCATAAAATCTCATTGTTTTTTTTTTTTTGTTTTTTTTTAGTAAATTGCTCTTGTGAGTGGGAATTCAATTGCTCAAAACATGATCAGTTTTAATATGACTAGTAGTGAATGATGTCATTTGCATATGGCTTAGACAGTGTATCACCAGGCTTATGAAAAACTGAAAGTGATTAAAAGTATCAAATATCCTACATTATTCTTTAATCCTATCATGGTTTTAAAAATATTCCTGATATTGGGGCAGAAAATCAGATATCGAAACCTTTTTATATCCCAGCTGCCCCTTATTATTAAATAATTGATTTACCGTAAATCCTTGAATAAAATCCTGCCTCGATTAGAGGCTGGGTCCCAGACATTGCCAAAACACTAGAGGCCAACCTTGAATAGAAGCCATATAAAGGCCAATTGCAGCTAAGGCCTCCACAAGTTCAAAATATTGACACAAGTACTCGAGGGTCAAACTCGACCCGGACCTGAGTACCCTCAACTACATAGGCGTCGGAAGATGGCAGCTGGGAGGGGGGGGGGGGGGGGGGGGGGCACTTATTAAATGCGAGTTCATATTTGAATTAAAAGAAAAACCAATAACATGTTATAAGGCAATTTAGAGTGCCCAGGAGTGTGTATATGTGCGTGTTGTTGTTTTGGGAGTAGAGTGGTGGTGTTGTGTTTGCTTTTCTTCTGTTTGGGATATTTGTAGGGATAACACCAATTACGGGTTAAGTTAGTTGTGGGTTAATATGCACAAGACAAACACCAAGTCACTGACATACTTTAAAATTACTTACCAATTATTTGGTCAAGCCTCAAAGTAAAGTAATTCAAGTTCATATTGTGCAATTTAAAGCAACAGTTCCAAAATATTGTCTCAAGCACGATGTCTGTATGTAAGCAGTAGTGTATTCAATGTCGTACCTGTGTACAAGGAGAGTCCAAAGGATGTTTTGATAATCTCATGACTGCTCTAAAGAATCACTCAGCTTATACTGCCCAGTACTTATCCTTGTGGGACGTTAGATTAGGTCTCACTACACAAAGTGTTGTTCTGTCATTGAGTTCCTCAGGTATGTTTTAAGACGCCTGAGAGCAGAAAATGATCGCTCTGCTGTGGCACTGGTGACTGGGATGGTAAGGTAAACTTGAAGTAGTATTTTTTTAGCTCCCTGAACATAAAACGTCCAACCTTGACGTCTCGTAGCATGGAGACCAGCGTCCACACAGATGTCACCTTCTTCAGAGCTCCATAACGGTCAGGTCGAGTTTCTCGTGCTGTGTTGATGAAGTCGAGGAGGCATTTCAGTTCAAATGCAAGCGTTTTCAAGTAGATATAATTTTTGTACATTTCGAGAATCGTTGGGATTTCGGTATCGACTGTGTGGTCATGTTGGTTTGCAGCAGACATCAACAACTGCTCCATTGCTACAGGGATATCAATGAAATTTTGGCTGAATCTCTGATTAATTTTCTCGATTATGAGATCAAATACTTCAAAGTATACTGATCGGTAATACACCTTCGCATCAGTAAATCTATCACGCGATTAAGTCGGTTACTGTTTAGAAGTGGTTGGTATGTGTGTGTGTGTGTGTGTGTGGGGGGGGGGGGGTCCTATTATAATGAAGTCCCGTCGTACTAAAACAATGTCCTAATAATATGATGAATTATAAGCTACATTATTCTGAACTTTCCAGAAAATTGTATCGCTTTTAAACTGGAGGGGGAAGGGGGGCAAAGTATATTGTGCCCCCCCCCCCCCCCCTCAGTTCCAGAGCTGGGGGCCACTTGGAATGTACAGGGCATATATTCTAAACTTGGTCAGGGTGACTTTCTACAGTTCTGTCAACAATTTGAAATAATATATTTGGTAGAAACTATGCAATATGATTGTTTTAAACTTGAAACTATTTTTCCAGAGTACAGATGTTATTATATACCTGCTAAAAGACAATCTTCTTATAGAAGGTACTCTGGAGGTGTTGCAGTGTTTATTAAACATGTATTGGTTAAATATTTTGTTAGAATACATGAAGAATGGGATAACTGTGTATTTTTTTGTTTCTGTCCCCCATCTGTAAACAATATATCTGTTATTCTAGGATGTGTATATATTTTGCCAGAACGTTCTCCTATGTATGAGAGTAAAGATAGTAATGGGATAGACGAACTTGAAGCAAAATTATCTTGTATTAGAACAGAAAATTACTTTGACATTGACATAATGTTAACAAGGGACTTTAATGCTCGTATTGGTTTAAATGAAGATTATATTGTGGAACATGAAGATGAGATAGACTTGTTAAATCTTGGAGAGATTCACGACCTTTTGTGAACCTAGATTCTCACAAGATTTAACTGTTAATAAGTTTGGTTTAACTCTACTAGAAATGTGTAAGGTGTATGCGATTTATGTTGTAAATGGCAGGAAACCTGAAGATAAACATGGTTCATTTACATGTAAGTGGATTGTTCCAGAAGTGGTAGATACAGAACCAGTAGTTAGATATAAGTTGTCTGATGATAGTTTTCAAAAAATTTCTACAAATGCTTCACTCGGATAGGGCACAGGTTGTCTTTGATTCATTTGATCACTTAGTGCATATAGATGTAAATAGTGCCTCTGATTCATTAATTGATTTATTGTGTTTTGCTGGAGACCATGTGAAGTTTCGATCTTCCATTATTATAAAGGAACATAATTTAGGACAGCCTGTTTGGTTTGATAGAGATTGTTGTGATGCTAAACAAAATAAATATCGCTCAGGAAGTGCCCAATTAAATCAAATGTGACGGCTTATAATAATGTTAAGAAATTTGTTCGAAAATTATGTAACAATAAGAAAATGTTATGTAACCAAAGTATTATTAATGATATCGATTCTGCAGTTAAAGAAAAGGATGGTCAAACATTCTGGAAAAAGGTAAAGTCGCTATTATTTTGCAAAAGTAGCCAATCAAGTATATCTCTAGAGAAGTGGCATTCATATTTTAAAACCTTGCTTAATCCTAGTGTTTGTCATGGTGCATCTTTTGATGATGAGGTAAATGATTTTATTATTAATCATGATCCTGTTGATTGTGTTGACTGCATTACATTTAATTCTACCTTTGATGCTATTAATGATGAAGAAGTAAGAGGTGCTATAAAATCACTTAAGTTAGGTAAAAGGCCAGGTGTGGATGGTGTGCCATCAGTTTTTTAAGATTGCATTATTTATTATACCATATCTAAGGATGTTATTTAATTCTGTTGTAAATAGTGGTAAAATTATCAGATTCTTGGAATGTGGGCTTAGCCTAATTATTCCATTGTTTAAGAAAGGAGATATTACAGATCCAAATAACTTTAGAGGTATTTCGTTATTAAATATTATTGGAACATTATTTCCTTCTATTTTAGAAACTAGGATTAAGACATGGCTTGAATTTAATAATATTATCCAGGAAGCACAGACAGGTTTCAGAAATGATTACTCCACAATAGATCATATATTTACACTTCAGGCATTGTGTCAAAAAGCAGAAAGCAGGGCTCGAACTTAAGAATTTATCACCCACGAAAGGGCCCACCGACGGCAATTTTAAGTATGCCAACGGCAATTGTTTTTTTTTAAACTGACTTTTGCAGCAATTAAACTTAACTGAAAGGTTATTGTGCTGTATATACATGTAGTCGTATTTCTTCAATTTATGTCAATAAATTTCAATAAACAAGAATTTATTATAAATGGAATCATGGTAGAGTAGGGCATGTTTGGATACCGTATCGTATGTTGTCGACTTTGTATAAATACCTATCCCTTATTTTGCCCCTCGGTATCTGGTACTAAAAAATGTGTACGATGTACAAGCTGCCTTATTTTTTGTGCACTGTTAGTTAAAACGTAGTTAAGTTAAACAAGAGTGTCGGTCTGACATTCACGGGTATTCGTTTTTCTAAAACGATAAAAGTTTTTATATTATTATTTTAATGAAGATTTTAAGATATCTGAAAAATAATAAATAATTTTTTAATATTTGTTTTAAGCGATCCCCCTACTGTGGGATAACATTTTTCTGTTCTTTTTATTTCCATCTTCATCGAATGAATTGATCGCATTGATATTGCCAGTTTCGTTTTTGTAAAGGCGGTGTATATATTATTTGGCACCCAAGGTAAATGATTTTAATAATGAACACTACTACTTCCCAATCGGAACTCCTCGTACATTTCTACGATATATAAACATCTAGCGTAGCGGAATGTGACGAGGTGTTCCGATTGTACCACTTCCGTTTTTAAAAGCGGTGATGATCAGTGATATCCCCCCCCCCCCCCCCCCAAAAAAAAAAACATTAAAAAATAATAATAATAAACGTTTATTCTGCTGAATAAACAAATGACAATGAGTAAAAATCATCAGTCACGACCAATTAAATCTGCAACCAGGGCCGTAGCTAGGATTTTTTTTTTTGGGGGGGGGGGCAACTGAGTAGTTAATAGTCTAAAACTCCTTAAACAGTTAAGAAGATAATTTTCTTTAAGTTTCTATAATGCTTCCCGGATCCCACCCCCCCCTCCCTCCCGGCTAGCTACGGCCCTGGCAACTGAGGTTAAAATATCAGACACGAGTTAGTGGACACAAAAGACAGAATGACCGTTCAGATCACGTGACACATTTGGCGCCAAATAAGTAGTTTTTCAGTCGGAGATTGCCGAAATGATACAAATAAAATGTTTTCATTGCTAAAATAAAATATAACTGTTATTGTGTGTATCAAACATACAAATGGATACTGGTATGGGACACAACAGAGGCTGTTAAAAAATAGTGTTAAATTACGTTACGGTAACTACCGTAAACTACTGAGGGTTTTTGTCAGTTGCGCTTTCATATATAACGCAGCTTGTTTCCTTTGATGTCTAGTGTACAGACTGATCGATGTTTTTAAGTGTGAAAAAAGTGTGCATTTTCAATATAGCGGAGCTGGGTGCTGTAAATTATAATAGGATGCCGAAAATAAAGAGGGCCGCAGAAAAACAAATGGGGCTGCCTAACGTGAAAAGGGGCGACATAACACGAAAGCGATGAGCCAAAATGCTTTGCTTAGCTTTAACTATTTTAACGTGCCCATATACCACTAGGGTTTCGAACTAGGGTCTCCACGAGTACTCGAGTACTCGGGCATGGGTCGAGTCTAGCAAGACTCGAATCCGTTCACAGGACTCGAGTACCCGTACAAGGTGGAATACAATGATCAACTATAATACACTGGACAATGTAGGACAATAATTTCAGGATTAGATAATCAACGATATAAGTGACACAATAATTATAAGATCATGCGCTAGTTTCTTTTTTTAAACTGACCGTCCATCCATCATAACACTAAATATATCAACCGGTTTCTAAATGCAATACAATGACATGATTTGACATCCATGTTCAGCCCTGGAATTAAAATGCATAATTCTATTTAACTTTATTCTTTAATCTCATCATCATCTAGTGTAAGTTTCGGGTACTCGGGTCCGGGTCGAGTTTGACCCTTGAGTACTCGAGTCCAATATTTTGGACTCGTGGAGGCCCTATTTCGAACACGCCCATCCAGAGTCCGATCTCCGATAAGATCGGTGCCCTGACTCGGGAGGAGGGGGGGGGGGGGGGGGGGGGGGGTAGAGTTGAAAATGGGCAGAATTTTGAAAATAGCAATTAGTGAAAACAAAAGTTAATAGAATTAAAAATAAATCAATAAAAAGTTACAAGCCAAAAATAAAAAGAATTGACGGCTCGGTCGAATATTTATATAATTTGGAGCATTTTAGAAGGACAGTCCAAAAATAAATAAGAGAAAGAAGAGAGGATCAGACTATTTAATAATATTTGTAAAAAAAAAGTAATTTTGACATAAAATTTTGAACGAAGGTCTAAAAGTTTAAAGTCCGATCTATATGTCCACGTGAGTAGCCTCGTTACGGCCGTTTTGTTCTTGAGGAGGTTGGCGCCTACGGAGACGAGATGAACTGCTTGGCCGTTGAAGTGTGGCACAAGTTTCCTCCACCTGTGACCTAGCAGGGTTTTTGCTAGCTCGACGTAATGGACGCCGGCGATGATCTTGAGTACTCTGTGGACGGTGTTGTTGTCCATATCCCTAAAAAGGATACCTTGTCTGTATAGACCCTCCCGGCTCGTCGTCACCACTAGGCAGAGCGTCCCGTCTCGTAAGTCCGTATCGTGGATGGCCACCTCACTGCCGTCGGGGAAGCGCTTGAAACTTCCTTCTTGGATACCTCCCGGCAATGAGCCCACGTGCGGTGTATCACCAACCAAGTACTTAGAGTACTGGCTCTTGATCTTGCTGACAGCGAGACTCCATGCGGCAAAGTCCCTGCCTTTGCCAGAGGCGGAAGGCCGTGCCTTGTCTGGCTGGTCACTCGAGGGAGTGACGGCCTTCCGTTTCGCAACACCAACATCCTTGTTCGTGTCAACGGAGTTCCCCGTGGGTGGGGGTCTCGACGGAGTCGAACGTGAAGGTGAAGGAACGGGAGACGCCGGCCGTGGAGTCTCGCACATGGCAATGTTCAGCTCCTCTCCTGGCGTCGACTCGTCAGACTTCACTTGCTGGGTTTCCTCAGCTGGCTTGGCTGGCTTGTCCGGTCGGGCTGGGGGCGACGACGCAGAAGGGACCGCCGCTGGCGGTTGAGCTTTGTTCTCCCCTGTGCCGCCCCTGGCGCACGTTTCCTCTTCATCAATCCTCTTTCCTTCTTTTGTGGAGCAGAGTCGTCGTACACCAAAGTCACGGTTGCCCGTGACCCGGTGTACGCAACGCGGTACTCTATCAGCGTCCCATACGAAGCATATAATCCCCCCAGGTGGGGGGGGGGGGGGGGTAACACGAGAGAGCATGGAACAGCGTCCGTCTTCATTGCCAGCTCGAGTAGGTCTGAGGCAAAATGCAGTGAGAACGTATATTATACAACAACACAGGGTACGCGCATGACTAAATGCAGTTCCATCGAGTAGTACTAACTAAACGCCCACGCCCGTGTTAAATACTGGCAGATAATGTTCATACATGTTTATACATTTTGCTGTCGGTGAGGAGTTTTTCCGACGGCAGTAATTTTTATCCGGCAGCACAAAAGTGCCATCGGTGACACCCCCAACCGACGGCAGTTTATATGTCACCGACGGCATTTGCCGTCGTTGTCGCCGTTAAGTTCGAGCCCTGGAAAGCCTAGACATAGATTTTATGTTGCTTTTATTGATCTTCGCAAAGCTTTTGACTTGGTAGATAGGAAAAGTTACTGTATATGTTGCATATGAGGGGTATTCAAGGTAAAATGTTTAACATTTTAAAAGATATGTATAAAAAAAAAAGTAAAGGCTTGTGTTAGAGTTAAGAATGTTAGGACATATCCCTTTACAACATCTAGTGGTGTCCGTCAAGGGTGTATGTTAAGCCCAGTTTTGTTTATAATTTTTATTAATGAATTTAGAAATGAGATGAATAATAGTAATCTTATAGGAATTTTTGTGAATTAAAGTATTAATGATATACTAATGCTTCTTTTTGCTATGAAGGTGTACTTATTGATGATACAGTAATAGGTTTGCAAAAAAAGCTTGATGTATTAAATAAGATTTGTGTAAAATGGGGATTAGAAGTTAATGTTGATAAATCTAATATAATTGTATTTAGAAATGGTGGGTACTTAAGACGTAATGAGAAGTGGTTTTATAAGGGCAGTCAATTAACAACTGTGTCATATTATCAGTATCTTGGCATAACATTCTCTTCTCGTTTGGAATGGTCTAAGGCTTGCGAGACTTGATCTATTCAAGCGAGAAAAGCCTGTTTTCCTATTTTTACTTTATTCAAGAAATACCCTACATTATCATATATTGTATTGTCCAGAATATATTTCATACTAAAATAGCTCCAGTTTATTATATGGCTCTGAAATATGGGGATTTACTTACTGAGAATTTATTGAAAAAGTACACAGTATTTTTTTTTAAAGGTTTTTAGGAGTTTCAAAGAGAGTTATCATCAAATGCTATACTTGGGGAAATAGGTAGAGATCATTTGTATGTGAAATACTTTAGCCGTTGTATAAAATATTGGTATAAATTGTTATATATGGATTCATCCAGATATCACAAAGCTTGTTATATGTTGAAATGTCATGATGAAACTGGTACAATTAATGGGTATCACATGTAAGAACACTGTTGTTTCAAACAGGGTTTTCTTATGTTTGGATTGCTCAAGAATGTGGCAGTATCACGTTATTTATGTCCAGCTTTGTACAGAGATGTAAAGACATTCATTTTCAACACTGGCATGATAAAATGTACTCTTCTCATTTTTTAAAGGCATATTCTTCTTATAAATCTCTTTTAGAAACAGAAAAGTATATATTATATTTGTCACAATACAAAGATCTCTTGAGAATTTATTTATTTTTTATAAATTTAGGTGTTTGTCACATAAATTAAAAGTACAGAAAAGCAGATATAATCCAGTAATAGAAAGAAATGAAACTACTGTAAACCGTGAAAAAAATGCGTGCGTATAAATTTCGCGTCGTTCGCGTCCAACCTTATGTCGCGAAATTAATACGCAAGCACTATTTTCCAGTTTGAAGTGTGCTTAAAGTGATTTCTCGATTTTCTAGTAAACCATAAAGGAAAACCCAAACAAAATACAGTCATAATTCAATTTATTGAAAGTTGTATTAGAATATTAATTTTACAAAAGGTAACACAGATAAGTTAATAACTGGTAACTAACACTGATCAGAAACAAAAATATTCAAAAATAATTACTAGTAGTTGTTCCATTTCGCCAACTCATAAACATAAATCTTGAGCGTGTGAATACTAATGTTCGTTTACTTACGAATGTTTTGAATTGTTAACAGATACGTGTACTAGTAATTAAATTAGTCCAACCTTTCTTCACCCTGTGGTAAAAACTTCACGTTCCCGCTTTATTTCATCAGACACAGAAATGATCCAGTTTGCGTGAATAGGTTTCATGGTGCTCAGTTTAAAACAAATGTTCACATCGTCTGGGTCTTCCCACATTTCAACGCGGTTTCAACTTTTTGGGAATAATAGTCGGTGAACTTGGTTTTTAACAAGTCTTTGAATTCCTTATTTCCTGACAAGTCCAACGGTTTATTGTTTTATCTACCAAAGGGTGTTAACAGTTAACAACTGGAGCTGTGAGTTGTGATTCAAATACAGGTGAGGTGGGTAGGGCCTAATCGCCTCTATAGACTCTGTACCAGGCACAGTTGCTTGATGTAGGATAACAGTGAGCTGTCTTTATCCACTTTTTTGTTTGAGCTGTCAACGGTCGTTCGCGAAATTTACACGTCGCGAACATGCGCTAAGGTATACATTCGCGAAAAAAACACGTCGCAATATTAATACGGTTTACAGTATCTGTTTTAAGTGTAATCTTAATCAAGTGGAAGATGAATATAATTTTCTTTTAGTATGTCCATATTATGCTTTGAGCAGGAAATATTTCATATCAGAATACTTTATAGTAAATCCTTCAAGAGCAAAATGTAATATATTGATTTCTACTCAAAATATAAAGTGTATTAAAGGAATAGCCTTGTTTTTAAAAAGAAATCTGCCAGTTTAAATACATGTATTGTAATTTGTACACGCGTAGCGCACAATTAATTTGTTTTTAAAAGTAGTTATCTTAGTCATGTGGCCTCAATAACTGAATAAATATCTTGTCTTGTCTATCTTGTCTTGTTAGGTGTCTACATTTTTAGCACATATCATTATATTTAAAAAACCCAAAACCATGTCACATTAAGACATTTCAACTGAATACAAAATCACTTGCAATCAATTGGGAAAATATTATAATTAATTTTTAAATAATTGTAAAGAAAAAAAAAGAAAAAAGAGAACAAAATTCTAATTTAAAAAGTATTGTGGTTTACATTACATTTACTACTATTTTTACTTATGTGTTTTAATTTTCAAGTGCAAACATGTAGGTTATTTAGAATGAACTTAAATAATAGAAATGTACTATATAAAACAATATTTGTGAAAAGGGAACCGATGAATTTGCATATAACTCAATAATGAATGTTAAAAATTATATTAAAACATAATGTGTTTTAAGCTCATTAAAACGTTTCTCAACAAATTACTATAAAATTTTACAGATTAAATCTAATTTTTAATACAGGGGTGAAGACAACATGTTGGAACATCAGAGTACGCAAAGACTGCGCGTGGTTTACGTTGGATGTTCCATCAGTTGTCTTTATACCGAAAATTATTTAGGGGTACGTAATAAAAAACAAAACAGACCATAAGCGCCCTATCTATTGTCTGTAGTCCTTCTCACAGGGGACGCTTTTTTTCATACTATGTAATTTACCACAAGTTATTTCTGAGCCGATTGTTTTCTAAATTTCACACAACAATTCTGGTCTGGTAACGTTTTTACGTGCGTATATGCCACTAGAGCTTCATGCACGCCTGTCACGGGCTTAATATCTGACTTTCGCCAGTGACTAGGGCCGGCGGGGGGGGGGGGGGGGGGTAAGTTTGAGATGGGCGGAATTTGGAGAAAACAAATTAGAAGTTAGGTCAGGGGACCTAAGTCCAAAAAAGCTGCATTCGATTCATGTCTGGACGAAAAGAGATTTTAAGCCAAAGATAAATTAGATTGCTCGACAAAAAGGTTTTAAGGTGATTTGAGCAACTGAACAGACTGCCAAAGTTAAGTGTGTTGGACTATTTATAAAAAAATAAACATAAAATTTTGAACCATGGCCAAAGTTTTTTTAAGTCCAACTAAGTCCCAAAACGGAGGTTACCTGTCCTAGGTTACGGTTTGCGCAGCGGGACTCATGGCGAGTTGATGGGCTGTTCAAAACTGAATTTCGGAAAAAATTCAGTTAGGTCGAAGTAGCAGGTCTCCATGACTCCAAGGTAAATCGCCTTGTAATACCACCTTGAGAACGCGATGGATGACTGCGTTGTCCATGGATGGCATGATGAGTCCCTGTCTGAACAGCCCGTCCTGCTCAGCTGTCACATAAAACTTGTTGGAGTGGACTGGATAAGTCATCATTATCTAGTAGACCTACTTTTTGACAATTGATAATTCAATGTTATGGTAAAAATGAATCATACTTATGGGCTACTTACCCTTTTTAACACCCAGTAGTCGATGTATTATTCATTCATTTGGTTTAAACAATTTTTATTTCTGTTTATATATTAACAGATTGGATTAGTCAACAGGTCATTAGGTCAGTCAGTCAGGGTAGGATCTAGCTCAGTCGGTAGAGTGCTCGCCTGAGGTGCTTGCTTGTAGACCTCTGATTGTTTTCTCCCCGTATCAATCGATGCCCCATGACGGGTATATTAAAGAGCTGTCCTGTGTAAGAAAGTGCATATAAAAAGCCCTTGCTTCTAATGGAAACAAATGTTGCAGGTTTCTTTTAAGACTTTATGTGGAAATGTTTGACATTCAATAGTTGATGGTTAATAAGTCAATGTGCTCTAGTGATGTTGCTAAACACCACAACCGTTTTTCATTCCTGCTTGTAAGGTAACACTATACGCTAGAGCTCCTGACTCAAAGGAAGAAATAAAAAGCGGAAGCATTTCCTGTCATTTTTGTAATCCCACGTGTAAACCCCAAATCTTTCTTTTTAGTCATCATGGGTTTCCAGACGAAGGTTGGCGTGCTTTATCGTACTTTGTAATGTCCAAAAATGAATACAATTTTTAAATATTTTAAATACGCATTTGCATATACAATAAAGATTGAATATACCACGAGTATTCATTCTTTTTTGGGA
This sequence comes from Gigantopelta aegis, assembly GCF_016097555.1. Lineage (NCBI taxonomy): Eukaryota > Metazoa > Mollusca > Gastropoda > Neomphalida > Peltospiridae > Gigantopelta > Gigantopelta aegis. The sequence continues at coordinate 46,900,960 of NC_054702.1, forward strand.
TGTATGAAAGAACGTTAAATTGTTTTAAAGTTCTAAGAAGAAAAAGGCCATGAGCCGTCGCCATGTGTTCTTGTTTATAATTATAGATAGCAGCTACCTATTTCTAACCAGTACTTGATGTCGACTATTGTATGTAAATTATCAATTATTGACATCTTTATTTTCCTTTTGGAAGTAAAAGTACTCATGTGGCAGAGAATGAATGGATATTAGTTTTTGGTTTAGATGTACGATTTTGATAAGTCACTACGTGCCCCTTAAAGTTTTAATGGTCTTAATTTGAGACTTAAATGAAAAAAACCTCAAGATATCGGCAAGAGTTCCGAACGTTTCAGCATTCAGTTCATTCAGGCTTAGGGTTAGTGATAGTATTAGCATGCATGCTGGAACGTTCGGAACTCTTTCCACATTTTTCCATAATTAGTAGCAACTTTCCTATTTTTGGGGGGTGGGATTCCAATTTTTTAAGGCCTGGATTCCTATGACACTCCAACTAGGGTTGGCATCTCTGGAGAAATTGCACAATTGGCCCGCCGACTGGCATCGATCCCAAACTGACCACGCATTAGGTGAGTGCTTTACCACTGGGCTACTTCCCATCCCTTATTTATATATTAAAATATGTATAATAAATGGGTTTTTTAATTGGTATTTGGTGAACGGCAGCTTAAACCTTGGGTTTTACCCTGCCCCAGCCAGTACTTCATGACTGGTATATCAAAGACACTGGTATATGCTGTCTTGTGGAAACATGTACCAGGATTTCTTTGAAAACTGCTAGAACTATCAAATGTTTGACATCCAACAGCTAGGGGGCCTAGTAGTAAAGTATTCATCTGATGCAACGTCAATCTGTGGTTGATCCCTGTCTGTGCTATTTTGTATTACAACTAGTACACAATTGGTGTTGTATGAACTGGCAAGTAAAATATTGCCTGCTTTTATTTTTTAAAATGGCAGGCCAAAAGAAATACAACGTGAGGTGAGAGGAGTTTGGTATAGTGTGTATATTAAGGTCCACTAAAGTATATTTTAAAGCACTAAGGAAATAAAATAAAATTGGTTCACAAGATAAATTACAAGCGAGATAAGTACATACATCTGTGTCTTGAAAAATGACCTATGATACTGGTGTAGTTTTAGCGGGTGAATTTTTATTTCACTGCTTTTTACTTTTTGCGGGCCACAATTTTGAACTCTGGGAATTGTGTATATAAAACTTTTAAAAGATCTCTTACTGCTAGTCGATGAATAGTCTATGGCACAACAATAGCACGTTTCCATGCCCGGGCATAAAATTTGGCATGAAACATTTTGTCATTCGTCTGTCGGTTATACAGAACCAATATCAACATAAACGACGGATTGTTCGTGCAAGAGCTGTAGTCACTTGTTAGAAAATCCAAACAAACGTGTTGGCTAATATCGTCAATGTTTTGGAAAACTGCTTGTAATGGGAAATCCCGTGTTTAGATTTACGTCATGTGCTTGATGGTAATGTTCTAACCAGCTTTTTTTCCATTGTTCAACGTGTCCAGCTATTTTCTTCATGACCACCGTCTACTTTTGTTATAAAATGCTACGTATGTTGGCACGCCACCAACATATTTACAAATTACTGACGTTTGCTGAAAATCTCAAACTTCTGACGTCACGATATTAAGTTTTCGAAAGCACATCACAGAACTTTCTTAGAATATTTTATATACCAATGCAATTTAATGACAATGATAAAAAAACTAAATATGTTTAAAACATTATAGATGGGGATCATGAAATTCTCTCACCGCTATTTCCAAGCTAATCGGAATAAGTCTACCGATTACGGATTCTCTGCAGAGTTGGACACTAAGCTTGTGCAGCTTCTTTCGGACAAAATCAAGTCTATTACAGTGTTTGAGATTAACATTTTTGGCCAGTATCCCAGTTGGATACTAACATTTCAAAATCTGGTATGCTACCTGAGAATTTAGTATTATATGGCATCCTGGTGGGATACTGGGTTCTTGAAGTCTGGTATCCAAAATTAAATTCTGGTATCCCCAATATATCGGGATACCGTTAATCTCGAACACTGTATTAATAACAAATGTGATGACATTCTAGCAACTGTACCTAGTGTTGGACAAAATGACCGCTAATATTAACGTTTTCACTGTCAAAGCATTCGAATACATGTAGCCATAATTTGAACGTGTTAAATATATTTCTGAATGATTGTCAAATTTTCAATTCTATATTATTGTTTCAGCCCATCATCATAGATGCCAGAGGGCACTTGCTGGGTCGATTAGCATCCATTGTTGCTAAAACCTTACTGCAAGGTAAATGATTTTATATTATATGTAGCTGATAGATAGCCTGCTGGGATGTGATAAAACCACAATTTCCATGTAACTGTTATATGATCTCTGAAAATTGAAAGAGTAATAACATATGTTTGGCCATCTCTTTCACGTGTTTCATTTTGCATAACTCGTTTTTAAATGAGAGGTCATTCAATTCTGAAGCCTGCCATTTGACTACATAATTAATGGTGTCATTTGGTAAACCTGTCTTGTCTGTTAGATGACAAATGGTTATAATACCTTGAGGTGAAAATAGGTTGACCGTATTTTTCAGTGGATATACATATGTTTGAATAATGTGATGAACAGTTGGTTTTTGTTTATAAGGTGGATTTAGATGAGATCAGTAAGTGAGTTTTGTGTGAAGTTGATAAAAGTAGTGCTTTTAGGGTGTGTATACTACCAAATCAAATCCCATAGACGACAATAGTAACTTATGCGGCTAAAACTCCTACCTGCAACGTATCGACCGACATAAACGCCACAGATATAAATACTACCACCCCTTACACTTAAAGTGAATCAGAAAAAAATGGGGGTCAAGCTGCTCGTTTCTGAGGTAACGGGTAGCGTCTATGACTACCCTAGTTTCGCACAAAATTCGAGTACTTTTTTTTACAGGTACCCCATACATGTTTCAAGCACAAGGCTACTTGACACATTGGTACTAGATGAAATAAAATTGCACATTTATTTTACCCAGATGAAACTATTATTTTTTACAACCAACACACTCACATTTATAACCAATCACAGGACTTGTGATGTTCACTTCTCTATCAAAAGTTGGGTGCACCTCGAACTTTGACCCAGCCGGAAGTTATTTGGTATAGTACTACCTATACTGATAACATACATTTTTCAAAAAGTGTCCAGCTATGTGTCTTTATGACAACCAGGATCTGGTGTATTCTGACATAAACTGACAACCTCACTGAAACTGTTGTTTCTACAGTGCAACCTAATATAATGTACACCTCAAAAAGCATATATATTGCATATAGTTTTGTACAAATGCAATATGTCATATTAAACAACAAAGTGTTTTAAAATAAAACTCCTGAAGATATTTACTTTCAGTTGGGTGTGTGTACTCAGGTATATATGTAGAGACAACAAAGAGAGTCAGAGTACCTCTACCCCTTTAAAGAATGCCATTAAAACACATGCACTTGATTGACCCCTAGATTATGAAGACCTTAACAGGCACATCAAAGAAATATCAGTATTAAAAAAATACACTGTCTGAGGAAGGAAACACAAACATGACTGTACCTGTATGAAGTAATGACTTAATGTCCTGAACATTAGTGTTGGGAGGAAATCCTGTATGCTGGGTGTGGGTGTCTTCAAGTTGCCAGGTGTGGGAATTTCAAATCCATCGGCCATGCTGATTTTCATAATGAACCATCAAAACCATTGGCAGCCACCAATATTCCTGACTATATTTTATTTATAGCCTACTGTAGTTGGAGGTTTTAATAGTTGTGATATCTGGAATAATCATGCAGCTTTAACACATTTATTTTTGATTAATTACTGAAAAAAAACCTATTTTTAAATGACAAAATTACCCGAACATCTATTTTCTTGCATTATTTTCTAATCCGGATGAATACAATATGTACATTAGATGTATTCCTACAATCTGTAATCCAGCATTTTATTTAGCTAGTAACATTAGGTAATACAGCTTTAACAATAAAATAAATTATCAACTTAATCCAAGGCAGATAATCAAATCTGAAAAAAAGTGGTTCTGAATCTAGTATAAACTCAAAATGCTTTTCATGAGAGCTAACTAAGTGATTATTAAGAAACAAAAATGATCTGGAGATCTAAGTATATGTTTAACAACCTTATTGTTATGTACAAATAAGAACAGAAGGCACAATAGTGACAACAAATTTAATTATGTTTTTGGTAAAGTTTTTCTTCAAATTTACTTTAAATTTTGCATAAAACTACAAATTTGTCTAAAATATAACTTAGCACCCTATAAATATGTCAAAATGACAATAAAAATCAACTTCTTTACAAATTTGAGTTTTCAGAATTTCATACATAAGAAATTAACAATGTTAATGGAAACTAAAGACATTAACCCACTATTGGCACATGCTATTTTTAATATAAAAATAAATTGCTATTAAAATCTTAGTTCAGGTTGCCTATATATAATACCATATTTAAGAGCAGTTGTATATGGCAAGTCAAATACCATGTAAAAAGAAATTATTGAAATCTTTACAGTATGAATTATAGGCCAAAACCAACTTTTCTTCAGTGCTAACTTTGATTCAAACTCCATTCAGAGCCATGTACAGAGATTATTGTCACGGTCATTGTGGACTTGCATAATCGAGTGATGGCTAATTAATCAACCAGTATAGTTTAATTAAATAAAATGACAAAATCATAATATTTTTTATTATGCACTGAATATGTGCTATAGGGTGTATACTACCAAATCAAATCCCATAGACGACAATAGTAACACATGCGGCTAAAACTCCTACCTGCAACGTATCAACCGACATAAACGCCACGGATATAAATACTACCACCCCTTACACTTAAAGTGAATCAGAAAAAAATGGGGGTCAAGCTGCTCGTTTCTGAGATAACGGGTAGCGTCTATGACTACCCTAGTTTCGCACAAAATTTGAGTACTTTTTTTTACAGGTACCCCATACATGTTTCAAGCACAAGGCTACTTGACACATTGGTACTAGATGAAATAAAATTGCACATTTATTTTACCCAGATGAAACTATTATTTTTTACAACCAACACACTCACATTTATAACCAATCACAGGACTTGTGGTGTTCACTTCTCTATCAAAAGTTTGGTGCACCTCGAACTTTGACCCAGCCGGAAGTTATTTGGTATAGTACTACCTTTAGAACCAATTTTAAAAATGTATTATTGTAATGTATATCATTTAACAGTCATTTAGAATTATTTTCACTTTTAAATTTTAAGTGCATTTTTGTTTCAGGACAAAGAGTAGTGATTGTCAGATGTGAAGGAATAAATATTTCTGGCAACTTCTACAGAAATAAACGTAAGTATGAAATGGTCCAATTTGGTGCTCATGTGAAAATTTGAAATAAGGAATCCGGTACTGTCAACTCTAATTGTATTCTAACCAGTGCACCACAACTGGTCAGCGGCAATGGTATGTGCTTTCCTGTCTGTGGGAACATGCATATAAAGGATCCCTTGCTACTAATAGAAAAATGTAGCAGGTTTCCTCTGATGACTACCGTACTTTCCCATGTATTATGCGCGCGCACCCCCCACTTCGAACATTTATTTCAAGAAAAAAGACATGAACCACAATATAAATGTGCACCATTTTTTTAAACCACAAAATAGATTGTGAATGCAAAATGCACTGTTTTCCCCGAGTCACCAAAATTAACGAAAAGCAAAAGTTAAGTACTTGCGTACATAGACCTACGTGTCACATTAAACATCGGCTAGTATTTATGTACTTACATGTCACAGACTCCACATGCATAAATCAAAACAAAATTATATACCTCTACACTGTAAATGACTAATAAATAAATGAAAACAAAAATATAGCATATTACTTTGGTTCTCGTTCCTGATATGAATGCGCAAAATTTCTAAATTTATAGTAGTGTCGCATATTTCCGGTTTGACGGAAATGACCTAATTAAATCTCGTGGAAATTATAAAATATTGACGGTCCAGTTTTGTCATTTTTGTGTACTTTTTAATGAGGTATGGATAATTTTGTACATTTATTTTGCATTTATTACAACCATCACAAGTGAAAAGCGAATTTTAAGAGGGTTTTGGCATTTCGTTATAATGAACACTGTCAATAACCAGTAAAGTACCGTAAACTACCATTTGACGTTTTTTTTTTATGGGTGATCACTGGACATTTTTAATTTTTTTTTTTTTTTATTATGTATAGTGCTTACCCCCATTTTTAACCTGTATTTTCTGAAAAAAAGTACATAATACATGGGAAAATACGATACAAGTACGAAATGTTTGATATCCAATAGCCGATGATTAGTTAATCAATGTGCTCTAGTGGTGTCATTAAACAAAACAAACTTTAACTTTTTAGTATATGTAAAACAGGATTTAAAAAACAACACCCAGTAAACATTACAAAATTGCATCTGAGGAGGCAAAATAAATTACTGTTCTACTTGACACCAGGGTTTATGGCAACGGGCATGGCCTCATACTCAAAAAACATTTTGCTATTTTCTATTATTATTTTTTAAGTTAACCTTTGACAAAATTAATTACTCTTATCATTACTGTATGATTTTGTTAACCCTAACCCTAAACGTAACCTATTTTCTTTCTGGGGGAAGCCCCCCATACCCACTGTTGACTGTGGTTGCATTCAATTCCATAGTGCCATATCCACTAATTTCTTTCTGGCAGAAACATTGGGTTCCTTTAAAAATTAATTTGCTTTTTTCTAAATGATCTATAAAAAAGGATATAATAGTGATGTCCAGTGATGATTTATTACCTACATTGTTTGAAAACCTGATGTAAACAAAACATTCTGAGGACATTAGATCAAAGGCACCTGGAATTTCATTCTACTTGAAACGGGCTTTATCTCTCATTAATGTAGGCAGAACAGGCTTTTTTTTGGTTCTGAGCACACCAAGGTCTTTTTAGTGCAGTAATGTTAATAACAGTGGTAAAGAGTTGTACACATATTCAGAAATGCATATCGGGTTATTTTAATCTAATTACAGTTTAAGGTTCAAATGATTTTGAGGTTAACATGTTTGTACTTAATTTGGGCACACCCTTTACCACATCAACTTTGCTGCAATCTAAATCCTTGAACTAAATCAGCTCCTCCACCCTGTGCTTGGTGACAAACTTATGGTATTCCCTTATTACCAAGGCCTTGCAAAGTTTAAAGCTGAAGAAACCTGATGGCACCCGATTTCAACAATGTTCCAGTTAAATATGTAGGTTCTGATGGGTTTCTTTCTCAAGTGTATACCGGTGTCGTGGCAGGCCATCGGTCTACCGGCTGGTAGGTACTGGGTTCGGATCCCAGTCGAGGCATGGGATTTTTAATCGAGATACCGACTCCAAACCCTGAGTGAGTGCTCCGCAAGGCTCAGTGGGTAGGTGTAAACCACTTGCACCGACCAGTGATCCATAACTGGTTCAACAAAGGCCATGGTTTGTGCTATCCTGCCTGTGGGAAGCGCAAGTAAAAGATCCCTTACTGCTAATCGGAAAGAGTAGCCCATGTAGTGGCGACAGTGGGTTTCCTCAAAACTGTGTGGTCTTTAACCATATGTCGTAGCCCAATGGTAAAGCACTTGCTTGTTGTTCAGTCTGTCTGGGATCAATCCCCGGTGATGGGGCCCATTCGGCTATTTTGAGTTTCAGCCAGTGCTTCACAACAGGTGTAACAAAGGCTGTGGTATGTAATATCTTGTCTGGGATGGTGCATATAAATAAAAGATCCCTTGCTGCTAATCAAAAAGAGTAGTCCGTGAAGTGGCGACAGCAGTTTTCCTCAATATGTGTGGCCCGTAACCATACGTCCGACACCATATAACCGTTACAAATAAAATGTTTTGAGTACATCGTTGTATTAAAAAAGGCTCTAGTGGTGTCATTAAACAAACGAACTTGGAACTGCCTTGGTGGACACATTTTCCCCCATCCAGTGCCCCATGACTCATGCAGTATGTCAAACGCGTTTTTATGTTATCTCCTTTCTATGGAGGAGTACATATTGCCGAATATTGGACATTCAGTAGCCAATTATTAATCAAAGAACAATCTTGTGTGGTGTCGTAAAATAAAACAAGACTTTTTGTTTTGCTTTTGCACTTTGTCATTCATGATTGTTCCTTGATTAAAACGTAGATTTAAAGATATTTTATTGTTCACCAAGAGATTTCTTGACCTTGTCCAGTGATTTTTTATTACCTACATTGTTTGACAAATTCTTGATAAGAAAAACTTTCTGAGGACAATATTTGAAATCGATGCTTTATTTTTGGCATGGACTAAGAGAGAGACTTGTTAGTTTAGATTTTCATTATTGTCTTTGATTTGGCAGTGAAATATTTGAAGTTCTTGCGTCGACGATGCAATGTAAATCCAAAACGTGGTCCGTTTCACTTCAGAGCACCAAGCAAGATCTTCTGGAGAACTGTCCGAGGTATTTGTCATTATTTATTTATATAATTCACTGTTAACTTATTTTTTAAATGTATAGGTGATTTAAGGAATCACAATGTTCCTTTTCTTTTTCAATGAAAACAACTTGAAATAATATAACTGATTAGTTAATGAGTTTCATGATGTACAAGTATATTCTATATCATTTCTATTTTATAACTAATTGTGGTCTACGTATACCTTGCCTTCTGAATGTCAGTGCAGGCTTTTTGCCAGAACATAATGTAATATAAAAAAACCAGATCATGGTAGGTGGAACTCTTTTAAAATTAGACATTGCATTTCATGTACTTTCACACATTTTAAACATCAGTTCTCTTGCTATAATCTTTCTAAAAAAATTAGGGTACATAATTTTAGCTGACATGTATCCTTTTTGGCAGAAACATTGCGCATGATCTATAATGTGGATTTAAAAAAAAAAAAAAAGGGATTATATTTCAAAACAGAATCTAAATGATGATTCATCCTTACCTACAATGAAAAAGCTGATTTTATTACAAACTCTGATGGATTCTGTTTTCAGCTAAAAAAATTATTTAATTATCTGATAGTGAGTACCAAAAAAACACCCCCCCCCCCCCCCATAAGCCTCTCCCTTTGACCAATTTTGAGTTGTACCTTTTACACAAAAAAAAAAAGACCTCCCAAAAAACACTAGTAATATTTACCAGTATCTATAATAAAGTTATTTTTTTATTATTATTTTTTTAATCAGATATTCTGCTCTACATTTGAACAAATGTAATTTTCTGTTCAGCTTGTAAGTGTAAGTTAAGGGAAGTATTGTGTTCATAGATAGCCTGGTATGACCGGGATTGGTGTTAATTCTTCTTTTTAATACATTAATTTTTTTTTTTTAAAGTAATTTTTTACACTCTGTTGCAATCTCTGATGATTATATTTGACGGTACATGGATGACGGTGCACATTTTAACGAGATAAACAATTCAGTATTGCAGTTCATAGTTTGTAATTGTTAAGTAGTATACAAATTTAACTATTACTATTTTCCACAGGTATGTTGCCACATAAGCTGTCACGAGGCAAGGAAGCTCTGGACCGACTGAAAGTGTTTGAAGGTATCCCACCTCCCTACGATAAAAAGAGACGAATGGTCGTACCTGCTGCTCTGAAGGTGCTCAGATTGAATCCATCAAGGAAAGTAAGTAGCTTTTTAAAAAAAACCCAAAATGTTACATTTATGCCTCATCCATTATTGTGGTCTTGCACAAATCTGTAATGCTAACACTTTGCAATTGGGAAACCAAAAAAGGTAGCATTTTTAATAAAAAGGAAACTGAATTTACAGTATTAACATGCCTATTATACATTGAAGCAAGGGATAAGTTACAAAATATACAGGTCCTTATTCTAGCTTAAAACAAGACAACTTTTTCTCTTTTTTTTAAAGAAAGCCTGAAAATAAATAGCAAAAGTTGGTGTAATAATGATATAAATTCTTATTCTGCATCGTTTAAACAGTCAAATTTATTTTTATTTGTTAATTTGCCAATGATGATTTTTTCACAGCGCTTTGATGCTAATGAAACCAAAACATGCACTACCATCTGAGGCAAACGTATTTTTATAATATATTATACAATTGAATGTATTAAAATTATGATTGATATACTTGTGAATTACGACATTGCAATTTCATGTATATTTGAATGTAATTTTCATGTTTAGTGATTGTAATTTTAACTGCAAAAATTAATCCACACAAATACTTTTTTTAGTGTTGAGAATCGTGTCCTTTTTGCTGTCTGTGATTAAAACTCATGAAAGCAGATGTGGACTAGAATGTTTGCTCTTGCAGTTTTTTTTCCCAACAAAATAACAATATTTTTGCACAGTATTTAAAAAAAAAAATCTTTTTGTTTATTGTGTTGCTAATCGAAAAAAGTAGACAGTGGGTTTTCATCTCTAACAATAAAACCGTAGTTAGATAAATTCTTTCTCTCGCTACTTTCAAAGATGATGAACACACTGATAAAGAATTCTGCAACAAATGTTCGTGTCTGTTCATTTTAAAGAAGTTGTTTGAAATTGTGATTGCACTTTTTGTCAGTGATGATGTTTTCACAAAGTTTTAATTTTGATGGGATAAACTAACATGTACTACCATCTGAGTGAGGTGCTTATAATATGATTTTAAAAGCTTTTGTACATTGAGATAACCCTTATGTTTAAAGGTTAATTAATAATTAACTTGTCATGTACAGTGAAATCTGTCTAAACTGGATCACACTGGGGATCTAATATTTATCCAATTTAGACAGAATCTGGTGCTTAGAGGTTCGTGCAGGCTTCCCAGACCACCTATATTTCCTATATATTTTTTATAGCATTCTATAAAACTCTTATATTGATTCATTTTCTATATTTCCTGTATTTGACTCAATTGCTTTGGGAAAACGCTGATGAATAAAATATATTACTGAGTTATATTCGCAATGAAAGGCAACCAGCCTGTCAAAAATTGAGACGATGCTTTGAATGTGGGAGATCTTACTTTTATTTGTTAATTTGCCAATGATGATTTTTTCACAGCGCTTTGATGCTAATGAAACCAAAAACATGCACTACCATCTGAGGCAAACACATTTTTATAATATATTATACAATTGAATGTATTAAAATTATGATCGATATACTTGTGAACTACGACATTGCAATTTCATGTTTATTGATTGTAATTTTAACTGCAAAAATTACATCGACATGAATACTTCAGTTTAGTGTGTTGAAAAATGTCTCCTTTTTGCTGTCTGTGATTAAAACTCATGAAAGCAGATGTGGACTAGAATGTTTGTACTTGCAGTTTTTATTAAAACAAAATAATATTTTTGCATAGTTTTTTATATATATTTTTTATTGTGCTGCTAATAAAAAAACATAGTGGGTTTTCATCTCTAACAATAAAACCGTAGTTAAATAAATTCTTTCTTTCTCTCCCTACTTTCAAAGATGATGAACACACTGATAAAGAATTCTGCAACAAATGTTCGTCTGTTCATTTTAAAGAAGTTATTTGAAATTGTGATTGCACTTTTTGTCAGTGATGATGTTTTCACAAAGTTTTGATTTTGATGAAATAAACTAACATGCACTACCATCTGAGACAGGTGCTTATGGCATGATTTTAAAAGCTTTTGTACATTGAGATAACCCTTATGTTTAAAGGTTAATTAATAATTAACTTGTCATGTACAGTGAAATCTGTCTAAACTGGATCACACTGGGGATCTAATATTTATCCGATTTAGACAGAATCTGGTGCTTAAAGGGTCGTGCAGGCCTCCCAGACCTATATTTCCTATATATTTTTTATAGGATCCTATAAAACTCCTATATTGAGATTCATTTCCTATATTTCCTGTATTTGACTCAATTGCTTTTGGAAAACGCTGATGAATAAAATATATTACTGAGTTATATTCGCAATGAAAGGCAACCAGCCTGTCAAAAATTGAGACGATGCTTTGAATGTGGGAGATCTTACTTTTACTTGTTAATTTGCCAATGATGATTTTTTCACAGCGCTTTGATGCTAATGAAACCAAAAACATGCACTACCATCTGAGGCAAACGCATTTTTATAATATATTATACAAATGAATGTATTAAAATTATGATTGATATACTTATGAACTACGACATTGTAATTTCATGTATATTTGAATGTAATTTTCATGTTTAGTAATTGTAATTTTAACTGCAAAAATTACATCGATACAAATACTTCTGTTTAGTGTGTTGAAAATTGTCTCCTTTTTGCTGTCTGATTAAAACTCATGAAAGCAGATGTGGACTAGAATGTTTGTACTTGAAACAGCAAAATAACAATATTTTTGCATAGTTTAAAAAAAAAAATTATTATTTATTTTATTATTATTATTGTGCTGCTAACCGAAAAAAGTAGACAGTGGGTTTTCATCTCTAACAATAAAACCGTAGTTAGATAAATTCTTTCTTTCTCTCCCTACTTTCAAAGATGATGAACACACTGATAAAGAATTCTGCACCAAATGTTCATCTGTTAATTTTAAAGAAGTTACTTGAAATTGTGATTGCACTTTTTGTCAGTGATGATGTTTTCATAAAGTTTTGATTTTGATGAAATAAACTAACATGCACTACCATCTGAGACAGGTGCTTATGACATGATTTTAAAAGCTTTGTACATTGAGATAACCCTTACGTTTAAAGGTTAATTAATAATTAACTTGTCATGTACAGTGAAATCTGTCTAAACTGGATCACACTGGGGATCTAATATTTATCCAATTTAGACAGCATCTGGTGCTTAGAGGGTCGTGCAGGCCTCCCAGACCTATATTTCCTATATATTTTTATAGGATCCTATAAAACTCCTATATTGAGATTCATTTCCTGTATTTGACTCGATTGCTTTTGGAAAACGCTGATGAATAAAATATATTACTGAGTTACATTCGCAGTGAAAGGCAACCAGCATGTCAAAAATTCAGATCTGTATTAAGTGTCAATCAAGATCCTGCTCACCTGATGAGGTGAGGAGGATGTATTACTGATACAAGATGCACCAACTTTCAAAGTATCCTCGATATTGGTATGGACAAGTTGGTATATATTTATTGAGGTAGTATCTATGGTATCTTGTATACATATGCAAGGTAAGAACATACCATTAGGATTTTGGTTTGTTTAGGGTTCGCCAGGCACTTAATAAGTTAGACTTGTCCTGTTATTGTGGTCGCACGCAAATCTGTAATGCTAACACTTTGCAATTGTGAAACCAAAAAGGTAGCATTTTTAATAAAATGAAACTGAATTTATAGTATTAACTTGTCCATGATACATTCAAGCAAGGGATAAATTACAAAATATAACGGTCCTTATTCTAGCTTAAAACAAGAATAACTTCCTACCATTTGTTGAAGAAAGCCTAAAAATAAATTGCAGAAGTCCGTGTTAAACAGTGGAATTTACTTTTATTTGTTAAATTGCCAATGATGATTTTTTCACAGCGCTTTGATGCTAATGAAACCAAAAACATGCACTACCATCTGAGGCAAACACATTTTTATAATATATTATACAATTGAATGTATTAAAATTATGACTCTGGGGCGGATCTAAGGGGGGAGGGGGTGTCCGTAACCCCCCCCCCCCCCCCCTCAAATTTGAGAAGTGCCCCTTTTATTTAGGTTTTTTACTAATTTATTTATTCTGTCAATGTATAGAATACGTCTGCCAGCGTCCCTGTTGTAGCACTATTATATTAGGTCCATGTGAACTAATTTTTCAATAGTGCCTTTTTGTCTTGGGGAAAACACCCCCCACCCCCCACCCCCCATCAGAAAAGCTGGATCCGCCCCAGTGACTGATATGCACTGCAAATTCGTGTAGAACAAGTGTAATTGTAATGTTTAGTGATTGTAGTTATAACTGCAACAATTACATAGATGCGAATACTTCTGTTTAATGTGTTAAAAACTGTCTTTTCTTTCTTTTGCCGTCTTTAATTAAAAGCAGCAAGGAAGTAAAATGTTTGTACTTACAGCTCCTGTTGCAAGAAAAGAACAATATATTTGCACATAGTATATTTTTGTTATGTTTAGTATATATATATATATTTTTTTTTTTTTTTAAGTGTCCAGTGGGTTTCCTCTTATCTCTGTGGTCCTTACCCTTATGTCTGACACCGTATAACAGTCATTAAAATGTTTGAGTGTGTCATTAAATAAATAAAAAATTTCTTTCCCTCCTACTTTCAAAGATAATGAACACACTGGTCAGGAATTCTGTAACAAATGTTTGTCTGTCCATTTTAAAGTAATTATTTGAAATTGTGATTTTACTAAATGTCAGTGATGATGTTTTCACAAAGTTTTGATTTTGATGAAATAAACTAACGTGCACTACCATCTGAGACGGGTGCTCATTTGATTTTAAAAGTATTTGTACATCGAGATAACGTTATGTTTAAAGGTTAATTAATAGATGTTAACTTGTCATGTACAATGAAACCAGTCTAAACCGGATCACACTGCGGATCTAATATTTATCCGATTGAGACAGGTGGTCATGTTTTAGAATGTAGAAAATTTGGGACCATGAAACTAGGCTGATTTTTTACAGTTTTTCAGGGTTCGGTTAACTGGTATATTTCTTTCATATTGTTGAAAATTGTATAGGATAAATATTGTAATATGGGTTCCCACACCATGGGGGTAAAAATGTCAATGCCATCATTATTTTTAGCCATGGACTCTTACTAACCATAGATAGGATAAACCTATCTAAAACATATGCCCTATTTGAGATGAACGAGAGTGATTGGTGTACCAAGTTCTAGAAACAAGTGTTAATATGTTTTTACAACTGATAAATGTTCACATTTGTTGACCAATATCAGTTCTGTAATCAAGTTGTAGAAACAAGTTTTAGTATGTTTTTACAACTAATAAACTGTTCACATTTGTTGACCACTTTCAGTTCTGTAATCTGAATCGTCTCTCACATGAAGTGGGATGGAAGTACCAGAATGTGATTGCAGCTCTAGAAGCAAAGAGGAAAGTGCATTCAAAGAAATTCTACGACAGAAAGAAGAACACAATGGTAAAGATATATAAACATGCTGTGTTTCTGTTGACTAACGTATATACAGAACACAATGGTAAAGATATATAAACATGCTGTGACAGTGTTTCTGTTGACTAACATATATACTTTTATAGACAATGCACACACACACAAATGTCTGAAAGTAGATTTATGTGATCATGTGCACCATTTGCTGACTGGTCAGTGATAAAACTTTCATAATGTTTTGATTCAGATGACAACTACTAACATGTACTTCCATCTGAGGCCAACTGAAAATATAAATTATAATCACTTTTGTTAGTAAAAAATAGGATTTTTGTTTGCTATATATAATTTTGTTTTGAAACCTTCAAAAGTAACTGAGTTTTTCCCATACGTACACATGCTGTATGATATACAGGAGTGTGTGTGTGTTTTTAACATCTGTATGTAAGACGTAAATATTAAGGCACTTTAAAATTTCAGTGAAGAACTTGCCTTCATGTTTGAGTTGTTTTTGGGTTTTTTACAATGCTTTGAGGCTAATGAAACCAAAAATATGCACTGAGGCAAGCTGAACGTTTCATACAGAATGTAGAATTTCAAAGTGCCTTAATATTTACTTGTTACATACTATAGATGATGTTAAACTTTAAAAAATCCTAGTTTTTTAGTTTAACATTATCAATAATATGTAACAGTTAAATATTAAGGCACTTTGAATTTAATAAAGAACTTGCCTTCAATTTCCAGATGCTTCCTCCTAAATTCACATAGCTGAATTTTTGGTTTCTTTGAATTTTAAAGTTAGATTGTTTTGTTTAATGACACCACTAGAACACATTGATTTGTTAATCATGGGTTATTGGATGTCAAACATTTGGCTATTTTGACATAGAGTGGAAACTGCTACATTTTTCCATTAGTAGCAAGGGATCTTTTCATTAGTAGCAAGGGATCTTTTATGTACACCATCCCACCGACAGAATACCATAGCCTTTAATATATGTCATGGTGCACCTGCTGGAATGAGAAATAGATCAATGAGTTCACTGATTGGAATCGATCCCAAAACGACCATGCATCAAGCGAGCACTTTACCACTGAGCTACGTCCCACTTGTTTGAATCTAGTGTTTAGTTAGTTACTAATGTAAAAAGCGTCCAATAAATGTACTTTTAAGTAATGTCTTCTCATTACATTACATTAACTTCAATTGTTATTAAGTAAGTTTAATGACATTCGGTGTTTGATTTTGCCTGTGATGATTATCCCATAGCGCTTTGAGTTTGATGAAACCAGTATACAAATTTCTGAGGCAAACTGATAGAGTATATCAGTTATGATGGTGTGTTTTGGTCACGTTTTTTTGTTATTATTACAGCTTTCTTACATGATGGATTTTGACATGGTCGAAGTAACTTTATTTTTATGCAGAAAATTGTTGCTATGTCCCACTTGTTTGAATCTAGTGTTTAGTGAGTTACTAATGTAAAAAGCATCATTTGAATTCGGTAATTATCTGAACTGGCTTCATTATTTGTTAATCTGCTTTGAGGCTAATGAAACCAAAAATACACATTGAGGCAACCTAAGTTTTATACAAAATGTGGAATAAACACTACTATATTCAGGAGTGTTGAAAATACTGACTGTTTTTATTCATTTAAAAATATTTTAATTCATTTGAAGGGGTTTCAGAAACCAAAATTTATAAAACATTAACTGTATACCATATATTCTTTAGCGTATTTTGATGTATTAAACTACACATGAGTATAATGTTGTATCATAAGCTATGGCTGTAAAACGTATTAATAAACATTTATATAGTGTTTAATATGATAATAAACATTTATATAGTGTTTAATATGATAATAAACATTTATATAGTGTTAAAATAATAAAGGTTTATGTTTATGATGATCTTGCACTTACGATACAGAACACTGTATAATTTATATTTTGTAGTACCACTCAACGTGTAGCAGCATCTCAAAATTGTTCTGATATCATTTATATAAAAAACCCAATAGATCCTTTACCTGAGGCATAGCCAGACCTGTAAAATAAATATCAAGTGTCATGGGAAAAATATAATAAATCGGGGGTAATTCCAGACTCTTGCCTCGTCAGCCTCATGCTGGCTACACCATTGTTTACAATTTTTACATCAAATTCATATTAAGGATTTTCAATTAATTTCCTTCGACTGGTGTTCGTCTTATTCTTAACTGATTCTTTTTTAATCAAATGTTTAAAAAATCCAATAAATGTTGTACTTTTAAGAAATGTGTCTTCTCATTACGTTACATTAACTTTGAATTGTTATTATGTGAGTTTAATGACATTCAGTGTTTGATTTTGCCTGTGATGATTATCCCATAGCGCTTTGAGTTTGATGAAACTAGTATACAAATTTCTGAGGCAAACTAATACAGTATATCAGTTATGATGGTGTGTTTTGGTCAAGTTTTTTTGTTATTATTACAGCTTTCTTACATGATTGATTTTTGGCATGGTTGAAGTAACTTTATTTTTATGCAGAAAATTGTTGTGTTGTTAACTCTGTTAGTACATCATGTGACTAAGAATCAAAATATGCAATTGGGAGGTGTTTCAGGGTCAAACATATATTCTGTTTAGTTCTCAATTCTTAACTATCATACCGTTTGTAATTTCAGCGTCTGCGTGAACAAGCAAGGAAGAACATAGCCGGTAAAGCAGAGAGCCACCAGCAGATAATAAACAATTTTGGCTTTGCGTGAAGACATGTGACATTGCTTGTACAAACTTGAAAAGAAATAAATGAGCGGAAAGCTTATACTGTGTTAACATTTCTTGGACATTGGAAATAATTTGGTGATTTCATTTAATTAAGAAAGTTGAATTACATGACAAAGTAGGAGGCCTTTTATAAGACTAAATGAAAGACCAGATTTGATCGAAAACATGGGGAAAGACAGTAGAATCCAACATTGTATAATAATCCTGGGTGCGCTTGGCAGACATTACATTTGACTTTACAAAACTTTAGGTCACAAGATAGAATGTAAGTCATATCGATTTCTTGATTGTGGTCAAGTTTGAATTGGTAGTAAATGGACGCAGCCAGTAAAATAAGCTGGTGTATTTTGTCCCACGGTCACCTTTTTTTCTTTTCTATTTTTTTTACGTAGAATACTGGTTGTGAGTAAACTTGATAAATGGCAATTAATTAGTTTTACACGTGTACAAATGGGAGTGAAAGAAAAGGTATTGGACTTTCTGTGCGCTTATAGTGTGTTGTATTGCAACACGGGTACAAGATGGAAACCAGTTTAATTCACGTATAAATGATTTTCTTAAGGTAATGATTCCAACGGAGAATACTATAATGTACTGGTTAAAAGACATGCTACAAACTCCTTACTGTACACTAGGTGCACATGGAATACAAAATGATAAATTAACTATCCAATAATCCATGATGAATGATTGTGACGGTAGTACTGAGGCTGAATCTAACGTCTGTTGTCGGTCATAACACATGAGTCTGCTATACGGACATTTGGTAATTGTTACAATCCCATAACATCTGACCAATGAATTGGTTTTCAGGATCACTTTAATACCGATCGTCGAAATCCCCCACCTACCCTCGAAGCTAATTATTAAAAATGTTTTCAAATGGAACACCTAGAAACCTTCCCTCCCCCCCGTCTAGACCCTAGTTCGGGTTGTCTCCAGTTGTACCCACATTGATATGTAGGCAAAGGCTAAAGAAAACTTAATGCTTTGTCAATCCTCGACAACCAAATGGTAGCAAGCACTGTGTCAAATGCACATTTCCCCCAAATCTGATGCCACAGAGCTTTAGTTTGATTATTCTCGAGTCCAGTCATGGCATTAAACTTGTACACCTAGATCTGGTTGGGTTTCTTCGTGTAGTGTTTATACTGGTTAACAACATGCAAGTTTAATGTCATAATTAGACTCGAGACTTCAACTAAAGCTATGTGACATCGGGTTTAGAGGGAAATGTGTATTTAAAACACTAGCTTGCGACCATTTAGTAGTCGACGATTGCCAAATCATTACATAGAAACTTTGCCTCTAGCCTACATATCAACAAGCGGAGGGCTGGAGGTGACTATATCAATAAGGGGAGGGCTGGAGGCGACTGGAGCTATCTAGACCCCTCATGCATATTTTTCAGATCGCGCCTGATTTATGTAGATGCCATACGATAAATGCAGTTTGTCTCGAAGTACATACATGATTCTTTTTACATTCGTGTTGTCAGAACAAAAAATTTCAAGAGATTGGGAATTGTCGCTCCCTTTTGTAAATGCTCATGCATAAGCATGGTCTTTACGTTAACCTGTTTTGACCTTATGGCCTGCAGTTAGCAAATAACTGTAACGATCATTGTGGATAGACAACACTTAAATTAATATTATACTTTGTATACATACAAATATATTATGAGTTTAGGTAACAAGTAACGCTGTCAATAATCAATACTAAATCAATATTTACCTCTTGAAAACTGCGGGGTGAGGGGGATTTAGCTCAATCGGTCGAGTGCTCGCTTGGGGTGCTTGCGTCGCAGGATCGAACCATCTTGGTGGATTCACCCAGCTGATAGTGGTTTTTTCTTGTTTCAACCATAACTGGACAAAAGCCGTGGTAGGCCCTATGTGTTTTCTTGTCTGTGGGAAAGTGCATAGCCTATAAAGGATCCCATCCGCATAAAGAAAAATGTAGCGGGTTTCCTCTGCAGCTATACGTATCAGAATTACAAAATGTTTGACATCCAATAGCTGATGATTAATTAATCAATGTGCTCCAGTGGTGTCGTTAAACAAAACAAACTACTCTTCATGAAAACTACGCAATCGTTATATTTTTTACTTAATCCTACGGCACATTCAAAATTCAATAGCACCACAAATGATCCTACCCGCCACCGACCCTGGCCGGGCTGCTGGTGATCCCATACACCTGCCAGCACGGGCGGTCCCTCAAAAAACATTTCCTGTCCTGGACGGAGCCGACATGGGCCGATACCTGCAACCATGACAGGCGTGCGCTACAACAGCTTACTCTGAATGTGCATGTTAAGCCCTATGACCTGACTTGACCTGTTGTTTAGCAATGTTCGTTGATGCCCCACCACAACCAACTCCCAGCTTGATAATGTACAGTTGTTTTCTGAAGAAAGTAAAGTTTGTTTTATTTAACGACGCCACTAGAGCACATTGATTTTTTATCTTATCATCGGCTATTGGACGTCAAACATATGGTCATTCTGACACTCGTTTTTAGAGGAAACCCGCTGTCGCCACATAGGCTACTCTTTTTTACGACAGGCAGCAAGGGATCTTTTATTTTCGCTTCCCACAGACAGGATAGCACAAACCATGACCTTTGTTGAACCAGTTATGGATCACTGGTCGGTGCAAGTGGTTTACACCTACCCACTGAGCCTTGCGGAGCACTCACTCAGGGTTTGGAGTCGGTATCTGGATTAAAAATCCCATGCCTCGACTGGGATCCGGACCCAGTATTTACCAGCCTGTAGACCGATGGCCTAACCACGACGCCATCGAGGCCGGTTTTTCTGAAGATTTCATATTCATAAGAAACTCGTGGATATGGAAAAATGTGTTATCCAGTTTTCCCTCAAGAACATTTCGATATTAGACACACACAGATAGACAGACATAGAGTCTTAACTATTTTTGTACAAGCCTATCCTTTTTTTTAACGGAACTATTAAAATAATTTAGTGATAAAATTGAAAGGGACGTAACGAAAACGGTGCAAATATGATTATAGCACGTGCGGGAAGAAGCGCATTGCACGTGCAATTTGTTTAGCTCCATCCATGTCGAGAATCATGGGCTAACAGTATAATGCGTAGAAAGGGCCATAACTATGAGGTATAAATAATTTAATAAGCTGTCTATATCAACTGTCTTCTGTTTATGTGTAGCTAGGATTTGATAGCGTTAAACCTATCAATTGAAAAAAGAAAACAAAAAAGATTTAACGACCAAGTACTATTAGTATATCTAAAGTACATACATTTTCTTAAATCTGACGCCTCTGACTTTCGTTTGATTATTCCCACCCGGGGCTAGAGTACTTTCGAGCCTGTCTTGTACAACTACAAATGTGAGTGCTCTATAAATATAGATAAAAACTAAAAACAAGGAAATTGTAGAATGGAAGATATTTTAATTTTATTTTTCTAATATCTGTAAGACATCTTTTACGATTAGAAGAACAACACAATTTTTTTTTAATATATGCTCTGGAGTCTGAATATGCGTTTTTTGCACTGACTGACATTAATTTATTTTATGACTTGGTTTTATTCTTTTCACGTGACAATTTTGCACGATCTGCGGTCTAAATTTCCACAACAGGATATTGTAGCACCATCGACGTCGGCGGCATCGCTTTTAATAATAATATAAATAATAATAATTATTATTATAATCTTTATTTAAAGGGACATTCCCGAGTTTGCTGCATTGTAAGATGTTTCCGACTAATAAAATATTTCTACGATTAAACTTACATATTGAATGTATTTTCTTGTTTAGAATATCAGTGTCTGTATATTCAATGTATTTCTGGTCGTCTTAATATTTGTAAGAAGACCAAATTGGATTTTGTCTTCTCTTTATTAGGAAATAAAATGAAATTTAACCTAGTACAAATACTAGAACGATCAAAAACACGTTTAATATACAGCCACTAATATTTTATGCAGAAAAATGAATCACTAAAGATCGAAAGGAGTCAAGAAGCGTCCTATTTTACGTACGGCTTGTTTCTTATGAATCTGCACGCGCGTGAACTTTGACAACACAATAATTCTGAACTAGGAAGTACTTGCTACCGATAAACAAACAAATTGAGGAAAAAACAGGTAAAAAGTTATTTTTATACAAAATGCATTATACACGATCGTTATTTTAAATAGTAGCATCGATTAAAATCATATGCTATATTAATACCTACTTCAGTCTAAATAATAAGCATTTGTAAACAGCGAAAGAATCCTATCGCTGTCGTGTGTGCTTTCATCATTGCGTCAGGTCATGTGACATACATATTCTTTCAACAAAAACAAATTATGGAAGCACATCTTACCTATAGGACACTTTCTGATCCAGGCCTTGGAATGTACACATTCAGCTGTGGCATGTGTTTTATCTATCGAGACCGGCCTCGGTGGCGTCGTGGCAGGCCATCGGTCTACAGGCTGGTAGGTACTGGGTTCGGATCCCAGTCGAGGCATGGGATTTTTAATCCAGATACCGACTCCAAACCCTGAGTGAGTGCTCCGCAAGGCTCAATGGGTAGGTGTAAACCACTTGCACCGACCAGTGATCCATAACTGGTTCAACAAAGGCCATGGTTTGTGCTATCCTGCCTGTGGGAAGCGCAAATAAAAGATCCCTTGCTGCCTGTCGTAAAGAAGAGTAGCCTATGTGGCGACAGCGGGTTTCCTCTAAAAACAGTGTCAGAATGACCATATGTTTGACGTCCAATAGCCGATGATAAGATTAAAAATCAATGTGCTCTAGTGGCGTCGTTAAATAAAACAAACTTTACTTTTTATCTATCGATGGAATA
This sequence comes from Gigantopelta aegis, assembly GCF_016097555.1. Taxonomy (NCBI): domain Eukaryota; kingdom Metazoa; phylum Mollusca; class Gastropoda; order Neomphalida; family Peltospiridae; genus Gigantopelta; species Gigantopelta aegis. Next base: position 46,923,750 of record NC_054702.1, read on the forward strand.
CACTTGTAAGGTTATAAATATTTTATTAATTGATATTTGTAGTTAATTGAATAAGGTAACGGATCAAATAATCAAAATGATCATGTGATTACAATGTGTGTGCATTGTAGCCATTTTCCTGTTAATAGGACACTTGACGATCCTTTGAGGATATTTGATATGTAATTACATTCGTAAAAAAGTTTCTGTTAGTCAATAACATCTTAAAAATTGCAGCAAACTCAGGAATGACCCTTTAAAGAAGGTCACACAAATAGTAGTGAATTAATCTTCCTTGTGTTCTTCTGTTCTGTCTATTAAACGTTAAAAATTATTACTCTACATTAGGGTTGTAACGAATACACATGGCATCGAATACGATACATATTTCGAATATGATGTGACGAATACGAATATGTATTCACGACCATGAATACAAAAAATGAAAAGTTTTTACAGAAAGGAAGAACCATATTTATTTTTTTAAAGTAAAAACTGATTAATCTTCGATGTCAATTGTCACAGTCCTGAATTATGTTCTATTTAAGGAACAGTAACATGTCCACATTTTCACAAGGAAAGTGCGGCTCTCTGTGCTCTTACCACATCCCCAGCAGTGCTTAATATGCACTTGTTGGGATACATAAGAGATGTTTGGTTACAAGACTTTGATGTGGAAAAAAACACGTTTGACATGCAATAGCTGATGATTAATACATCGATGTGCTCTAGTGGTGGTGTTAAACAAAACAAACAAAAGTAAAGTTAAAACAATGTAATAAAACTCAGTGTAACAAAAGTCTGAACCAAATTGTTAACAACTATGATAAATTACTCTCTTACCTTTAATTACCATTAGATTTCCCACAGATTTTGTCCAGAAACAAATCGTGAAAAAGACCCATTACAGTGACACAGATTCCACGTATGAGACTAAAGATTTCACTGATATCGACTTCTCTGACATTGCTTAGGGCAAAATACAAGCAGTTTTCTGTCATCTGCCATTTTGCTTGTTTATGGAATACTCTTCAAAAGGTGTGGAAGCCTCCTAAATATGTGACATAATTATTCTGACGTCCTGATGAGTGCACATGTCATGACATTGTTAGATTACATCATATCGACCCACCCCTCTTGATTTGATCTGGCTTGGTTATGAAGTGAAATGCAGTTATAGTATACTCTACATTTGTCCCCATCAACATGATTTGCAGGGGATATTAAAATGGGCGTCGTCTGTGTCTGCATCTGTCTGATTGTGTTTCCGGAGAACCATTCAATAATATTTCTAAATAATGTCATAGTTTTACGCATATTAATCTAATACTAGTAGTACCTTTTCAATTTTCACCTCCAAAACTGTTCATGACATTTTCATGAAATGTACACATACCAATCTATAGTCCAGCCCATCCTATTATTTGTGTGTGCAATTTAGTTTGCCTCAGAAATAAATAACTTATAGTAAATTTCAGATTATGAAAAAAGGTGTTCCCTGTGGGAAAGACTATAGTTGTTTAATATTGCCTTTTGCTATGACAAGAGTTTTCATTTTTGATATTTTTTTGTTACCATGGAAACAAATAGCCAAAATTCACTGTTTCATTCACTGTTTTTGGAGCACAACCCCTCATATTGAAGATAATGTCCCAATACTTTATACACATATCAATCTAGTAGTGCCTTTTGCTATTAGGGAAGTAATATGTAGGGAATATTTTGTTCAGTATTGCATCTTGATTCGCTACGCAAATTTCAGAGATCACTACACAATTTTAAAACATTAAACAGTAGTTGCTAATCAATTTTCAATTGATTAGAAATATTGCTAATCAAGATTTTGAAAACAAAATGTTCCTTCATTTATTTTTCAGAATGGTCATAGAGTAATGTTCGGTGCAGATTATGCTGCATACATTGCGAGAGTTGACAATGAGAGTCCAGCCGATGATGACTCGTTTCTTCCCGGGTATCTGCTGCCAACATTCCAGCCCACTCATCCATGGGAAGCGGGTGGCAAACAAGGACTTGCGGAGGATTTTATCATGGTCGCTGAGTTCTGTGAGATAGAGGGACCAAAACCAATGGTAGGTAACTCGTGTTTGGTACTACTTAAAAATTAGCAATGGCAATGGAGTCAACTCCCATTTTAGGTTTTTGCATTTAGATCCATTTGGAAAAAAAACCTGTACAAGTCCTAGGTGAATGAAATTTGGTTTATAGTTGCATCTGTAATGCAGACCGTCAAATATCCTACTTTTTCCTATTTATTCCTATTTTTTTGATGAGTCCCTATTTAGCCCTCTTTTTGATGAAAATTCTAATTTTACCCCTTTTTTTTGCACTTTTGACCAGTTTCATATTTTTATTTTTTAGCGACACCATATTTTTTCTCTTCACACCATTTGCTCCAGATGACTTGCTATGAGGCATATTGTGATATCTGTGGCATAGTCATTGAAATCTGAATATGCAGATGGAATGCATGGTTACAGGCTTCCAGTTATTAATTTTCACAATGCAATATAAAGTCCTCTTATTTATAATTTCTGAATTTGTGGATATGTTTCTGTTTTTTGGTAATATCTGATCTTGTTGAATGTTCAAAACTAGAAAAAAACTAAACAAAACAAAACAACTGCTAAATTGTGTGGGTGGGTGGATGTTTGTGCAAATATCTTACATTTTCCACATTTCTCATCGCGTCTAAATTGTACGAAGTCAGGCTGAAGCTGTTAGGGTTATCTCTGATATACTGGTGCATGGTGTCTAAGGAAGTAGGATTTCAGTGCTCATTTGCAGGTTGTGCTTTGCTTACCGTAACAAGTATTCTATTAAATGTGCACACCTGCAGTATCATAATTATTTGACATATTTCTACCAGTTCAGTTAGCACACAGCTACTAAATGCAGCTATATTATCCAGTTGATCTACCAAGAAAAAACTAATAAAAAAAATAGTGTCCATACCCACATTCAATCACACACACACACACACACACACACACACACACACACACACAGCCATTGCTGTTGTTTTTGATGGTGTCACTGGGTCAGCAGTGTCTTGTGTTTTTTTCAGTCAACAACCCTGTCATTTCAGAGTTAAAATTTGACCTTGTAACTTGTATTATTCAATAGCATAAAAAGAATACTGCATTGTGTTGCTTTTTAAAAGTCTTACTCCAAAGAACCAAATTCAACCACTGCATTGTCTGAATAAAAAGTGGTGGATTGGGATGGCTATAAGGGGTGTTGGGAGGCCATCTTAAAACAAAATAAGTGCCTATTTTATTCCTATGATATACACATTGTCTTATTTTCCTGTATTATTATCTTTTCAATGGTTTTCTATTTCCATATTTAGTTTTTTGAGATGGCTCACTCACTTGACCCCTGCAATATTCTCTATTTTGGGACATTTACTTTATACAAAATTCCTATTTTCTTCCTATTTTGTGGGCAAAATTCCTATTTTAACCCTATTTTCAGGCAACAAAAATTCCTATTTTCCTATTTTTTTTACCCACCACCTCATTTGACGGCCTGGTAATGTTAATTTCCATGCATGTTTGAAAAAAAGAAATTATTAATTTTTTTAGCTGTACTATAATGTTCATCAGTGGAGCTTTTCTAATACTGATTTATCCATCCAGATGTCTGTCCATCCGACCAAATGTCTGTCCTTCCATATATAATTGTTTCCTTTGCATTCTATCTTCTCCTACAGTTTACAATGATCCTCTGGGGTACCCTTCACACACTAATAGAGATATATTTTAAAAATGTTCAATTTTAAAATATTGATTGAAATTTGTAAAAATTTAAATTTAAAATTGAATAGTGGAGCTTTGTAGACTGATAAGCCTCATTCTTTCAATTTTAAAGTTAACTTTTTTTTTAAATATTTTTTTTAAAGAACAAGATATTAGATTATTATTTTTTGAATTTTCACTGAATTAGTTCATGGTAGTCAACATATTTCATTCCGCAGAATTCCTGTTCTATAATAATTCAATCTGTATTGATGGCATTGTGGTTAAGCCTTTGGGTTTAACCCTGGTAGCAGGGAATTTTTATTTTTATTTATCAATTTAAGTCAAGTTACTGTATATATTGTGAAAAAGATTGGCTTGGCAAGATATTTTTCACATAATATTTGAACATTTGTAATAGAATAGCTTCCAAATTTGTCCTTCCTCCAATATTATGTTAACTCTTCATTTTGACAAATATATCCTTCTTAAACTTAGAATTTTATGAATTTTCTTGTGAAACAAACTGTTTAAAAGTTGTTTGCTAAGTAACTTCCTTTGGTAGTAGTTTATTGGTTTCATAAAACATGTGTCATTAATGTTGCTGTGGTTTATTTCAGATGTGCATTCCCAAAGACGGAGGTTCATGTTTCAACCAGAATGACTTTGTTGTCAAAATAATGGCTGTAGACCATCAGGCCAGTACAGAGTAAGACGTCTCAGCCCTATCTTTATTAATTAATTAATATGATTTTATTTTTGCATGGGGTCATGAAATTTATTGATACACAAATACATTTCAGCTCAGTTCATTTGACCAGCTGGGCCCGTGATTATAAAACTTTTAGAGTCCAGACTCCATCTGTAATGACGTCACACGCATACAATTTGTATGAAGTTGCCGTGACGTTCATATCTCAGACTCTGTTAGGCCAGTACTGTAGAGTCCACCCCAGACAAATAGACCAATACACAATACACAGATACATGCGGCATGTCAGATGAATAAAACTAAATTTCTGTTACTTTTCTTATGATACATTTTAAGACAATGAACATTTACAACGCCAGAGACAGTTATTCCCATCTTAGGCCCAAAACACACCACGTCTGGGTCTGGGTCTGGGTCTGGGTCTGGCGAGTGGCAAAGATGCCATGTCTGGTGTATTTTGACATCTGCGTCTGTATCTGTTACATGTTCACCACAACTGGTCAAAGGCCTTGGTATGTGCTTTGCTGTCTATGGGATGGTGCATATAAAAGATCCTTGCTGCTAATGGAAAAATGTAGCGTATTTCTTTTGATGAATAAGAGTCAGAATTACCAAATGTTTGACATCCAATAGCCGATGATTAATTAATCAATGTGCTCTAGTAGTATCGTTAAACAAAACAGACTTTAACTGTTACGTTATATCAGTATAATCGACTGTGTTCATATCTTTGGATATATTTTCTTCTATAACCATCAACAGGGCTCAAAATTAACGACGGCATCGACGGTAATTGCTGTTTTTGAGATATAAATTGCCGTAGGTAGAGACCATCACCGATGGCACTTTTCTGCCATTGGTAAAGCTCAACAATGGCAAAATATATACCCTTGGTGTACATTGTCTGCCAATATTTAACATTTGCACATTTGAAATATGTATATATAGAGCAAAATAGCCTTTCAGTCATGTTTATTTGTCACTTTTTAAAAAATGGCAGGCTCACAGTAGCAGTCGGTGGGACGTTTCACCCATGACAATTCTTTTAAAAATTGCCATGGGAGACAAATTCTTAAATTCGAGCCTTGCATCAACAATAATTACAATAATTCCACATTGTTTAATATACATCTTTCCTGTTGTTTATTAAGAAAAATGAAGAAATATGGCTTGCACATTGTGCAGCTGCCAGTCTGGTAATGTGAAAGTATAGCGCATGTTCTGTGACATCTGTTGCCAGATCTGTAATTCACGCCAGCACAGACGTTTTGTCACATTCAATTCAATGTTTTTCATTTTCGACTAAAGTAGTGTCGGAAATAGAATAAAAATGATTTTCGTCAATTATTTCTTTCATATTAAACTGACAAATAAATATTTAGTAAATACCTATTTAATGATACTCTACCTAATTTAGCATTTACTTGTTTGGACTCTCATTGATGTACAAGGTGGTGTTTACTCTTGAAATTAAAATAAAGATGTCAGTAAACAGGAGATTTGTGACCTTTATTGGAACAGACTATAACACATTTTAAAATGTGTGTCAATTTCATTTACTCTTAAAAAAACTTTTAATTTAAAACTGCAAGTTAACTGATTATTTTGAATTACAGCATAAATTATTAATTTTGACCAGCATATTTAGTGAATATAAATTCAATATAAATACAGTAGAAATGTACACAATCTTGCAACCACTTAAAGGTGCTATATCAGAAGTTATATGTGATCATCTGTTTGTGATAAAGATTATCCAATAAAAATGTATTTTCTACTAGTAGATAAAATCATTTCCTATAATCATAATTTTGAGCATATAGTTAAAGGTGTAGTCTTTAAATGTCAAAGCAAAATTTAATAAAAACATGATTTGCAATAGCTGTCATTATGCAACTTTGAGATAGCACCTTTAATACTGGAAAATAGATCACAAACTCAAAATGGTTCTTGACAGTTTTGCTCAAAAGTTACTTATAAATGTCTACAAATATTTAGTTTTGGAGAGGAATAGGGGTAAACCATAATCAGAAACGGTCCCTCACATATTGTAACAGCAATGAAATTGACATATGTTGACGAAACTTTGTTATAGTGTGTTCCAATAAAGTTCACAAATCATCTGTTTACTGACGTATTTCTTTTAATTTCAAGAGTAAACACCACCTTGTACATCGATGAGAGCCAAAACAAGTAAATGCTAAATTAGGTAGACTATAATTAAATATATATTTACAAAATATTTACTTGTCTGTTTAATATGTAAGAAATAATCGACGAAAATCATTTTTATTCTATTTCCGACAGCACTATAGTACCATACTTCCCAGATCCAGTGTGCTTTGGGCCTTATTTGTGATTGATTTTTTTCAGTGGATTTTCAGTCACGGAAGATACTCAGGTTGTCATTTCAGATATTCAAGATGGAGTGTGTAGTTTTGTAAGTATTTCAAGGGTTGGTTTCTTTGGGGGGTTATTCAGTTATTAATATTTTCACAATCGTACAAAGCATAAGGTTTTACTGTATGCCCCTTAAAGAGTATGTAAAAATGTCGATGGCTGAAGTTCAGTCAGGTAGAGCGCATCCATGAGATGGCTGGATTTAGCTCAGTCAGTAGAGCGCATGTATGAGATGGTTGGATTTAGCTCAGTCAGTAGAGCGCATGTATGAGATGGCTGGATTTAGCTCAGTCAGTAGAGCGCATGTATGAGATGGTTGGATTTAGCTCAGTCAGTAGAGCGCATGTATGAGATGGTTGGATTTAGCTCAGTCAGTAGAGCGCATGTATGAGATGGTTGGATTTAGCTCAGTCAGTAGAGCGCATGTATGAGATGGTTGGATTTAGCTCAGTCAGTAGAGCGCATACTTGAGATGGTTGGATTTAGCTCAGTCAGTAGAGCGCATGTATGAGATGGTTGGATTTAGCTCAGTCAGTAGAGCGCATGTATGAGATGGTTGGATTTAGCTCAGTCAGTAGAGTGCATACTTGAGATGGTTGGATTTAGCTCAGTAGAGCGCATACATAAGATGGTTGGATTTAGCTCAGTCAGTAGAGCGCATACATGAGATGGTTGGATTTAGCTCAGTCAGTAGAGCGCATACTTGAGATGGTTGGATTTAGCCACGTCAGTAGAGCTCATACATGAGATGGTTGGATTTAGCTCAGTCAGTAGAGCGCATACATGAGATGGTTGGATTTAGCTCAGTCAGTAGAGCGCATACTTGAGATGGTTGGATTTAGCCAAGTCAGTAGAGCTCATACATGAGATGGTTGGATTTAGCTCAGTCAGTAGAGCGCATACTTGAGATGGTTGGATTTAGCCAAGTCAGTAGAGCGCATACATGAGATGGTTGGATTTAGCTCAGTCAGTAGAGCGCATACTTGAGATGGTTGGATTTAGCCAAGTCAGTAGAGCTCATACATGAGATGGTTGGATTTAGCTGAGTCAGTAGAGCGCATACATGAGATGGTTGGATTTAGCTCAGTCAGTAGAGCGCATACTTGAGATGGTTGGATTTAGCCAAGTCAGTAGAGCTCATACATGAGATGGTTGGATTTAGCTGAGTCAGTAGAGCGCATACTTGAGATGGTTGGATTTAGCCAAGTCAGTAGAGCGCATACATGAGATGGTTGGATTTAGCTCAGTCAGTAGAGCGCATACTTGAGATGGTTGGATTTAGCCAAGTCAGTAGAGCTCATACATGAGATGGTTGGATTTAGCTAAGTCAGTAGAGCGCATACATGAGATGGTTGGATTTAGCTCAGTCAGTAGAGCGCATACTTGAGATGGTTGGATTTAGCTCAGTCAGTAGAGCGCATACTTGAGATGGTTGGATTTAGCTCAGTCAGTAGAGCGCATACTTGAGATGGTTGGATTTAGCTCAGTCAGTAGAGCGCATACATGAGATGGTTGGATTTAGCTCAGTCAGTAGAGCGCATACTTGAGATGGTTGGATTTAGCTCAGTCAGTAGAGCGCATGTATGAGATGGTTGGATTTAGCTCAGTCAGTAGAGCACATGAATGAGATGGTTGGATTTAGCAAAGTCAGTAGAGCGCATACTTGAGATGGTTGGATTTAGCTCAGTCAGTAGAGCGCATGTATGAGATGGTTGGATTTAGCTCAGTCAGTAGAGCGCATACATGAGATGGTTGGATTTAGCTCAGTCAGTAGAGCGCATACTTGAGATGGTTGTATTTAGCTCAGTCAGTAGAGCGCATACATGAGATGGTTGGATTTAGCTCAGTCAGTAGAGCGCATACATGAGATGGTTGGATTTAGCTCAGTCAGTAGAGCGCATACTTGAGATGGTTGGATTTAGCCAAGTCAGTAGAGCTCATACATGAGATGGTTGGATTTAGCTAAGTCAGTAGAGCGCATACATGAGATGGTTGGATTTAGCTCAGTCAGTAGAGCGCATACATGAGATGGTTGGATTTAGCTCAGTCAGTAGAGCGCATACATGAGATGGTTGGATTTAGCTCAGTCAGTAGAGCGCATACTTGAGATGGTTGGATTTAGCCAAGTCAGTAGAGCGCATGTATGAGATGGTTGGATTTAGCTCAGTCAGTAGAGCGCATGTATGAGATGGTTGGATTTAGCTCAGTCAGTAGAGCGCATGTATGAGATGGTTGGATTTAGCTCAGTCAGTAGAGCGCATGTATGAGATGGTTGGATTTAGCTCAGTCAGTAGAGCGCATACTTGAGATGGTTGGATTTAGCTCAGTCAGTAGAGCGCATGTATGAGATGGTTGGATTTAGCTCAGTCAGTAGAGCGCATACTTGAGATGGTTGGATTTAGCCAAGTCAGTAGAGCTCATACATGAGATGGTTGGATTTAGCTAAGTCAGTAGAGCGCATACATGAGATGGTTGGATTTAGCTCAGTCAGTAGAGCGCATGTATGAGATGGTTGGATTTAGCTCAGTCAGTAGAGCGCATACTTGAGATGGTTGGATTTAGATGTCAGTAGAGCGCATACATGAGATGGTTGGATTGTAGGATCGAACCTCCTCAGTGGTTCCATTAGGTTTTATCCCCCATCTCAACCAGTGCCCCATGACCGGTATGTCAAAGGCCATGGTCTGTACATACTACTGTAATGGACAAATGTAGCAGGTTTCCTTTGATGAATAAGTGTCGGAATTACCAAATGTTTGACATCCAGTAGCCAATGATTAATTAATTAATCATTGTGGTCTACATAAAAATGTTAATGCTTCTCTATGTTATCCGTTTTTTCACTAATATGGATATGGACGTAGACGTGTACCACAGACTTTGTACGGATGGATGCCTTGCTTTAGGTGATTTGAAAACATGGGAATGGGAAGTGTGTTTTATTTTTATTTTTAATAAAAGTGGCCTTATAGCAGATTTGACTGCATTTGTGTTTTTAACAGTTTCTTATTTTTACTTTTAGGTCCACCACTTTGTTTTGTTTGACATTCAAGCAAGAGGCTTTGTGAGATCTTTCTGTTTCGCTTATATCACCTCTGATAAAAGGTAATCATTGTTTTATGTGAAACTCAAAATATTATCTCTCTTATTTTTTTGAGAATCAGACTTTATTAGTATTTTTATCATTATAAAAATCTTGATTGCTTTAAGAGATTCAGCTGTGCTGTCTTGCCAAAGTTATGGGACATGTTATGTGTCTGCTATTCAGGTTTATGATAATTGAAAATTTGCGTAAACCATTTATGGGTTAAACAAGAACAAATTCAGGTAACCTAATTTATTTTTACGTAACCCACCATAAACATAAATGATGTCATAAATTCAATGTGTGAACGAAAAACTGGTTACGCAAACTATACTTACGCAAGTGCTGCACAAATGAAACTATCGCTCTCGCAATTTTTAGAGGTCTGCTATTAAATTAATAAAAAGAAAGACTACATTATGTGGAATTGCGAATAAACTGTACATTATGTGGAATTGCGAATAAACTGTACATTATGCGGAATTGCGAATAAACTACATTATGCGGAATTGCGAATAAACTACATTATGCAGAATTGCGAATAAACTGTACATTATGTGGAATTGTGAATAAACTGTACAGTATGCGGAATTGCAAATAAACTGTACAGTATGCGGAATTGCGAATAAACAGTACAGTATGCGGAATTGCGAATAAACTGTACATTATGCGGAATTGCGAATAAACTACATTATGCAGAATTGCGAATAAACTACATTATGCAGAATTGCAAATAAACTGTACAGTATGCGGAATTGCGAATAAACTGTACAGTATGCGGAATTGCTAATAAACTGTACAGTATACGGAATTGCGAATAAACTGTACAGTATGCGGAATTGTGAATAAACTGTAAAGTATGTGGAATTGCATTATGTATATTTTGACTATTTGATTTGCCGAGATGCATTCATGAAAGTCTTTAACTTTGATGTTGAAGACCAATTATACATTTTAAAAAATCAGAATCGAATACTTTACCTTTTTTATGTGAAAACTGTACTATAGTCCGTCCCACAGGGAACACCTTTTTTCATACTATGAAATTTACTACACGTTATTTATTTCTGAGCCGATTGATTTGTAAACTGCACACAAAAATTATTGGAAAATATTTTTTATAGACATGGGATGGACTATAGTATCAGTTGTTTTTAGATAAACAATGTCCACCCATGTAGACAGAGTTTGTATTATTTTATATAAAAACTTATATAATGGAATAGTAATATTATAAAAGTTTTTTGGTATATTAAAAACATGTTATCTTTGGCTGTTATTTACCTTTCTTTACTTTTTCTTAGGAAAATAATGACCTTTTATGAACAGTTGTCCTCACAGTTTAAAAAGGTAAGTTGTTGCACAGGCCCATACTTCTGGTAGTATTGCATTAGATATTTGAAGCGGAGTTGGGTAGAATATGCATTGACCCCCCAGTAGTTGTAAAATTAATTGACAACAGGCCCCTCTTCATCTGTACCTCGGTTGCTAGTAACTTCTAAACACTTGGGCGAGACATAGCCCAGTGGTAAAGCGTTCGGTTGATGCGCAATTGGTTTGGGATCGATCCCTGTCGGTAGGCCCATTGTGCTATTTCTTGCTCCAGCCAGTGCATCACGACTGGTACATCAAAGGCCGTGGTATGTGCAATCCTGTCTTGGCTATGGTGCATATAAAAGATCCCTTGCTGCTAATTGAAAAGAGTAGCCCATGAAGTGGCGACAGCAGGTTTCCTCCCTCGGTATCTGTGTGGTCCTTGACCATATGCTGGGACGCCATATAACCATAAATAAAATGTGTTGAGTGCATCATTAAATAAAACATTTCCTTCCTTCTAAACACTTATGTATTGGTTTGCTATTATTTTTAAATATGTACACATGTTAAAATAAAGTAACTTATTTCCCAAGCCAACACTCTGAGGGAGTAACTGGTTTGTCACTTCTTTAATCATCTTTAATTGCCGGCCCTTGATGATTATTTAGATTGATGCCTCAAAATCCCACCACCCTCATTATAATTTTCAAAATTGCCCCTTGATTAAAACACAACAAACATTTCCCCTGGACATATTCACTAGCCATGTCAGATTAAAAAATAAAGTTTGGTTTGTTTAATGACACCACTAGAGCACATTAATTTATTTATCATCGCCTGTTGGATGTCAAACTAGTAATTTTGGACTAGCTAGTAGTAACAAGGGGCATTTTATATGCACAATCCCACAGACAGGATAGCATATACCACGACCTTTGACATACCAGTCGTGGAATGAGAAATAACCATGTCAGAGGAAGTACCCAGGGGGTATATACCTGAACCTTGTTAGGATATAGGCATGTCAAAACTGTTTGGATTTGAGTAGGGAGGAAGCATAAGACCACTACACTGACTTCTCTCTCAGAAACCAGATAGCTTGAATGTCTTTGGTAGGGAGTATTAGGTGCCATGTTTAGCAATTCAGTGATATGGTTTGTGATTGTCATTGATTTGGAGATAATGAAAAAACACATGAACATCTGCAGGGCTCACCCTGTACATTGCCAAATTAGCCAGTTGCTAATTTTCATACAAAATGGCTACAAAATGTAGTCTTTGGCTAATAAAATATTCCTCAAATTAACCACATTTTAATAAATTTCAAAGAAATACTCTACATTTTAAAAAATTGGCTAAACAAAAATTTGTTCCATTGTGAGCCCTGCATGCATCTGTGAAACAAAATTTTTTTAAAAACTAATTTGACCACATATTTTTGTCAGGACATGTCATAATGCTGATTATGTTGATAATTATTTAGGCTGCCAGGTTTATGAAGTATGGGAACCGTCTGGTGTTCATTCAGGAGCTCGAAAGACGTCAGATGGACTTACAATACACCATAGGTATATGAATATTGGATCACTGCATTCAGGATGTCGGTCACAAACATATGATTTGTATTGAATTGGTTGGATGATTGACATGGTACATTATTGTTGCTTTATAATGATTTTTATTACATCATGCATATTATATATACGTGTTACGATGTATGATGCAAAACATCCAACTGATTTGATATAAAAGGTGCAGTGTTATTTTAATTGGGTTTTTATTTCGGATCATATTATGCAGCTCTATGGTTTCAAGAACCAGTACATAGTGATATTGCACTCTTCCTGTCTAAAATAAGTAATCCCCTTGACATTGATATTGACATTGAGTGCTATCAGTTTGATCAACTGCATTCGGAAATTGTAGCATCTACAGACAATGGTGTCATGTTTCATGTATGACATCATAAAGCAAATGATTAGCAGTTGCTATATTGCATAGTGCTAAACTGGTGGCCTCCAAAAACAATACTAAATTATTTTAAAAGTATGGTGACAGTTATTTTAATATCTCACACACGTTACTATATGAATATTTACCTCTTACAATGAAAATGTGAGACCTATAGGTTGAATATTGTTAAAATAGAAACAGATTCGAAATTGTAAGTAAAAACAAATGTGACACCAGACAGAAGAATATTAAGTGAAAATGATCTTTTTACCTACAATAATTTTGAATATGTTGCTACTTTAACAATATTTGACCTATGGGCCTAAAATATTCAGTGAAGGTTGCAAATATCCATATAGTAATGGGTGTGAAATATCAAAGTTACATTCCCCATACTTTTTTTTATACAGTTCATTTTCAGTAGGGTTATATTTTTTTTCAGACCACCTGATATATATAATGTTTTTTTTTTAAATTAAATTGTTTGATAATAAAACAATTACTTGGTACTGTGATGGGACTGAAATGATATATACTTGATAACACTCATCACAGTGCCATAATTATTTAATATTTTTCACATCCTGTGAACATTAGGTCAGCTTCGAGTGAAGACTGATGTATCGGACTCCAGCGATAGTCCAGTTGGTGCGTCCGATGTGACATCGTCTGAAGAGGAGGTGTATCAGGAGCTGCTGAAGATTAGACAGGTTATGGATGAGATACAGCAGATACTCAGTCGATTGAAACCGCTAATGGTGAGCTGTATTTGGTGAAACTGAATTAAAGGAACACAGATTTTTTTAAAATGTTAAAAACAATTCCTGGATCATGTTGACGACCTGCCCTTGTTTCCCCTGGATGGGGGTAGACACAGTGTAACAGGGAATCTGTGAATTAAAAAAAAGGGAACACATTCAAGTTTTTAACTATCTTGCTCGGCTAAAACAAAAGGCAGTACTCTCAAATGCCTTTTTTTTTGTTAGCTTAAATTTTCATGGTTTTGCAAAATTTGTGTATTGAAAAGGTATGATCAGATTTGTATTATCTGTACATATGTATTACGTTTTCGTTGTGGTCTTAAATTCGTTGACTGCACTCATCCACAAATTACAGAAAAATTAGACCACCATGAAAAAAGTGATTTTACAGTAAGTGACAGTCAGGATTAATATAAGTATAAAGATCACTGATAGCAGATGATTAATAAATTGATGTGCTCTAGTTTTGCAATAGCTAAAGTGGCGTTCTCATTATGCAATTGGTCACACTGACGTCACAAGCGATTTGTTGGCCCTACAGAAATCAGAACATATAAGTCGACTAATGTTGTTCCGGTTTAGGTGTTCTTAAAGTACTTTTCGATTGCATGTTACAAGTCATTGCGATTAATCCCATAATGAGAACACTCCTAAATAAAGTTTTAGTCAATTAAGATTTCTGAAAATGATGGGTGTATACTACCAAATCAAATCCCATAGACGACAATAGTAACATATGTGGCTAAAACTCCTACCTGCAACGTATCAACCGACATAAACGCCACGGATATAAACACTACCACCCCTTACACTTAAAGTGAATCAGAAAAAAATGGGGGTCAAGCTGCTCGTTTCTGAGATAACGTGTAGCGTCTATGACTACCCTAGTTTCGCACAAAATTTGAGTACTTTTTTTTACAGGTACCCCATACATGTTTCAAGCACAAGGCTACTTGACACATTGGTACTAGATGAAATAAAATTGCAATTTTTTTTTACCCAGATGAAACTATTATTTTTTACAACCAACACACTCACATTTATAACCAATCACAGGACTTGTGGTGTTCACTTCTCTATCAAAAGTTCGGTGCACCTCGAACTTTGACCCAGCCGGAAGTTATTTGGTTTAGTACTACCTATACTGATAACATACATTTTTCAAAAAGTGTCCAGCTATGTGTCTTTATGACAACCAGGATCTGGTGTATTCTGACATAAACTGACAACCTCACTGAATCTGTTGTTTCTACAGTGCAACCTAATATAATGTACACCTCAAAAAGCATATATATTGCATATAGTTTTGTACAAATGCAATATGTCATATTAAACAACAAAATGTTTTAAAATAAAACTCCTGAAGATATTTACTTTCAGTTGGGTGTGTGTACTCAGGTATATATGTAGAGACAACAAAGATAGTCAGAGTACCTCTACCCCTTTAAAGAATTCCATTAAAACACATGCACTTGATTGACCCCTAGATTATGAAGACCTTAACAGGCACATCAAAGAAATATCAGTATTAAAAAAATACACTGTCTGAGGAAGGAAACACAAACATGACTGTACCTGTATGAAGTAATGACTTAATGTCCTGAACATTAGTGTTGGGAGGAAATCCTGTATGCTGGGTGTGGGTGTCTTCAAGTTACCAGGTGTGGGAATTTCAAATCCATCGGCCATGCTGATTTTCATAATGAACCATCAAAACTATTGGCAGCCACCAATATTCCTGACTATATTTTATTTATAGCCTACTGCAGTTGGAGGTTTTAATTTTTGTGATATCTGGAATAATCATACAGCTTTAACACATTTATATTTGATTAAATTACTGAAAAAAACTATTTTTAAATGACAAAATTACCCGAACATCTATTTTCTTGCATTATTTTCTAATCCGGATGAATACAATATGTATATTAGATGTATTCCTACAATCTGTAATCCAGCATTTTATATAGCTAGTAACATTAGGTAATACAGCTTTAACAATAAAATAAATTATCAACTTAATACAAGGCAGATAATCAAATCTGAAAAAATTGGTTCTGAATCTAGTATAAACTCAAAATGCTTTTCATGAGAGCTAACTAAGTGATTATTAAGAAAAAAAAATGATCTGGAGATCTAAGTATATGTTTAACAACCTTATTGTTATGTACAAATAAGAACAGAAGGCACAATAGTGACAACAAATTTAATTATGTTTTTGATAAAGTTTTTCTTCAAATTTACTTTAAATTTTGCATAAAACTACAAATTTGTCTAAAAATATAACTTAGCACCCTATAAATATGTCAAAATGACAATAAAAATCAACTTCTTTACAAATTTGAGTTTTCAGAATTTCATACATAAGAAATTAACAATGTTAATGGAAACTAAAGACATTAACCCACTATTGGCACATG
Organism: Gigantopelta aegis; assembly: GCF_016097555.1. NCBI lineage: Eukaryota > Metazoa > Mollusca > Gastropoda > Neomphalida > Peltospiridae > Gigantopelta > Gigantopelta aegis. Next base: position 46,940,135 of record NC_054702.1, read on the forward strand.
CTATTTTTAATATAAAAATAAATTGCTATTAAAATCTTTGTTCAGGTTGCCTATATATAATACCATATTTAAGAGCAGTTGTATATGGCAAGTCAAATACCATGTAAAAAGAAATTATTGAAATCTTTACAGTATGAATTATAGGCTAAAACCAACTTTTCTTCAGTGCTAACTTTGATTCAAACTCCATTCAGAGCCATGTACAGAGATTATTGTCAAGGTCAAGGTCATTGTGAACTTGCATAATCGAGTGATGGCTAATTAATCAACCAGTATAGTTTAATTAAATAAAATGACAAAATCATAATATTTTTTATTATGCACTGAATATGTGCTATAGGGTGTATACTACCAAATCAAATCCCATACACGACAATAGTAACATATGTGGCTAAAACTCCTACCTGCAACGTATCAACCGACATAAACGCCACGGATATAAACACTACCACCCCTTACACTTAAAGTGAATCAGAAAAAAACGGGGGTCAAGCTGCTCGTTTCTGAGATAACGTGTAGCGTCTATGACTACCCTAGTTTCGCACAAAATTCGAGTACTTTTTTTTACAGGTACCCCATACATGTTTCAAGCACAAGGCTACTTGACACATTGGTACTAGATGAAATAAAATTGCAATTTTTTTTTACCCAGATGAAACTATTATTTTTTACAACCAACACACTCACATTTATAACCAATCACAGGACTTGTGGTGTTCACTTCTCTATCAAAAGTTCGGTGCACCTCGAACTTTGACCCAGCCGGAAGTTATTTGGTTTAGTACTACCTGATATGCACAATCGTCTTTTTGCTCTTGGCTTGTGCAAATTTAATTTTACTTATTTTTCATTCGAACATTAAATTTAGGAAATCATATACATGGCTATAAAAGGTTAATCAAGATGTAATGGGTTACCTGTAATTTGTTTTGTGTCATTTTTATACGCCAGTCTTATTATGGTATGACATTATCTGTACATCCGTCCATAAATATTTTGTTACCGGAGCATATCTTCCTTATTAATTCATATAGGATCTTCAAACCTTGCATGCAAGTACAACTTGGGATGGTGGTGTGTTGTGTACCATAACTAGGTCACCACAATCTATTTTTCACACATTTCTGCACATTAAGGAAATGCTTTTCAGGCCATACCTTCCTTATCAATTCATATAGGAAGGTGGTATATTGTGTATCATAACTAGGTCACTGTGATCTACTTTTGATGCATCACTGCACATTAGAGGAAATCCTTGTCTGGTCCATAACTTTCTTATAAATTCATATAGGATTATCAAACCTTGCATGCAAGTACAACTTGGGATGTTGGTGTGTTGTATGCCATAACTATCACCACGATCTGCTTGATGGGCATATCATGTACCTCACTGGTACTCTTGTTTCAATTATCGGAGGCCTGCAGTTAAATAATGAATGATGTGCTTGAGTGTCGACCTACCATTATTTTTGTTTTCCAGGACGACCCAAGGATGGAGTCTTACCTGCAGAGACTGGAAGACAAGGCGAGTCTTCACTCAACCCTCCAACACAACATGCCAAACCAAGAAACTGGCAGCCTCTCGGAACGACTTATAGATAGTCAGACTGAAGCACAAATCAGATGTAAGGCTAATCAAGTCAGATGATTTTGGTATATTTAGAATGTTTAGATGGGTGCGAGTCTGATATATGTTTTTTTTACCTATAAATTAATATTTAAATAATTTATGATGATAAAATCTCAGTAATGTTCATATTGTTTAATTGACTCAAAATACAGTAAATTCTTTCTGAAGAAAAGCATTAGAACATGTTTACCTTTTTGTGTTAATTTTGAAAATTTTCTGGTGTTTTCGGATTTGCTCATGTATACTGTTAATCATACTGTAATAAGTTTAGTTATGTAAAATGAGAAAGTGGCCATTGTGACTGTAATACAACTAACTATATGTTAATGACTTTGAAATTTCTCCTTTTGCATTGGCTGATGGTGTGAAATGAGTTTTTTTAGTCACTGAAACATTTTCAGTTTTATCTCTTGTTTTACTTTCCTCTGGAGTTGTTTGCTTCTCTGCCTGTTTAATATAGCACTGTTTGAATAGACTGTTTAAATTTTTTTAATTTGTATTTGCTGTGTATTTCAGGTTGTTCCTTGTCCCATTCTGGAGAAACCTTGTTTTCCATGTTCCACCAAACAAGACCTTACACGGTAAGACTTTCAAAAATCTCAAAGTGAACATCTTTCAATTTTATCTAAAAATATGAACTTTAACAATCATTATAATCCGGCATCTGTATTTGGCAAGTTTTCTCTATGATACAAAGTTGATGGCTTGCCTCAATGGAGGATTGCTATGGATGATCGATTTACGCAGTAAAAGCATTAGGTGAAACATTTTATAAATGGACCTCAGCTTTCACGTTTAATTTTATTATTATTATTGAATTTTTTTATTGTTGAATTTTTAAAAATTATTATTTTAAAAACAAAGTTTTATGTATTATGATGGTGAAGGCATAAAATTTAGACAGAAAGGATTTCTCCAGATTTTTTTCACCTTTGAAGGTACAGATGCCTTTAGTAATCAATTTCATTTGTAAAAAATGTCTACCAAACATCAGATGCAGAATACAGGAATTTCATTGATCCATTTTTCGTTTGTTGCTAAGTGTTTTTTTTGTGTGTTTTTTTACAAGAATCCATGGCTTAATAAATAGACTGTTCTACCTTCTGTTATTATTGTACATAAAAGCAAAATATTAAATCAAAAATCAAAATCCCAACAGTAAAAATGTATAAATATGTGTGACATGTAGCTTACAGCAATAGTATATTTGGTCTACAATATCATCTATCATCTAACCATTTTCCAAACACATTTTACTAGACTTCCTGCTTAACTTAAAACTTTTAATGACCACTGCATCGTTATTCTTTATTGTCACATTGTACACATGAACATAATATGAAAAGATTTTTGCATCCTAAAATATTTGGTTAAAATCCAATTTTAGCCCAAACTTGTGGAATTAACTAGAAATATGAAGTTTGATAGTGCACTGAGAAGTATCCATGAGCTCTGTTGCTGGGGTGCCAAGGAGGGAATTAAAAAACTACGACAGATCCATGAGGTATGTGATTTGAAATTATTTTTTGGCTGGTCGCCCTCTCAGAATTTCCATGTAAAGCTTTTATTTTTCAAATAAATAAGTTAAAAATTTGTCTGCAAAGATCACTGGCCCCATTCCACAAAATAAACATAGCTAAGGTTAATTGTATTGACTTAAGTGCATTTTACGTTTGCTTTACAGCTGTTCCACAAAGCAACATTACAGTAGTCATAAGCATACCTTTAACGATTACTGTATATGCAAATATGTTCGCAAATAAAATATACTGCGAAAATCACGAACACGTTAATAGCACTGCAAATTTAATTACGTGCATACTTATTTTCGATTTGGTATAATTTTCATGGATACAAGACATTAGGGTATATCACGCTTATCAGACATGCATAGAAAATTGACGTCTCGCTGACAGCATGGTGAACATGTCCAAGTGTATGCCTGAAATTGTCATTGAAAAGAGTTTGGCAAATGAAATACGGGTAATTTTGATTTTATTATTGGGGGACACAGTCGCAAAAATAATTCCTCCCCAAAATGTGAAATGAAAGCCTGATCGCGAATTATTTTAGCTGTGAAAATATTTGTGTATACGGTATATGTATAATGTTTTGTGCAAAGAAGTTAAATGATCCAATTTTTCAGAACATCTCGAATGTATCCGTAAATGTTGGACATCCACAAAGTTAATTACTTATTAGTTTATTTATGAAGTGATAATTGCTAAATACATAAGACATCATAGAGTTAACTCCCATATTTTAATATGAAAATTGTATGGGCAAAAATATTTTTCTTTGAACACCGATTTCCATAAAAGATATTATGTGTACATTAGATCCATTTTAACACACATGAGTTATACTGTTCTAAGAAAATCATCATCAGTTGTAAATTTTCTCCACAATGTATGATGACAGTACACTATGCTGTGTTGTGGGACAGGCTAGTGACTAGGAAAAAGTTAAAGTCGTGATGGTAGGTATTTTGGACAATAACGGTGCTAAGGTTGTTTTGTGGAATGAGGCCTAGTAATTTTGTCCTTGAAGGCAAAACTCTCTTGTACCATGGACCTACAAAATGATCCTAATAACTGCTTATTTTTTAAAAAGAAGGGAAAAAAGTAAAGCCTTTTAGACTTTTCGTTGACTGTTTTGATTGTAATAAAAATGTTTTTTTTTGTATGTTTTTTAAGAATTTAACTTCCTATATACTTAAAGCATAAATGCACTGTGTTATTTTTACAGTATTATAACAGAGAAACACTGATAATTCAGATTGATCAAGCAGAACTGACCCTTCTTGGTAAGATCCTACATGCTGGTAACTATACAAAACATATTTTTGCGAGTTGGTTAAAATGTTTTAAACAAAATTGGTCATATTTTTTATGTTATAGCTAATTGTTTTCACAGAATGTTTACTCTTTTCTGTGTTTAATGTCTAGACCCATTGCTTTTTCTATAATTCCATAATTCCCAATCATAGTGTTAAATAATGTTGTTTTAGAGGCCATTAACAGTTATCAACATGTATACCAACACATTATAAACCGTATAATTCAAGGGGGAGAGGATTAATGTCGTACATTAAATGTACAAAATTAGTAAAAATATTAATTACAAAATCATCGTGTTTTAAGATCAAAGATGGAGTGGGGTTGGTGTGCGTGAGTGGTACCACAGAATAATAAGGTTTTTGTTTGTTTGTTTATTTACAAATGTCAGAACCTGTTGGATCATTGGTGACATGTGGACAGTGTATTACCTCCAACTTTCTCTCTGGTGTTTGCCTGTAAGTATCACCATCAGTCTTAACATTATTAAATAGCTGGGTTTTTTATATACATTGGGATGTCAAATTGTATTTGAACAAATATATGTATATTTTTTGTACAGTTCTTTAGACGGCTATTATATTAGTATCATGGGAAGTTGTTTTAAGAATATGTTTGTTCATCATTATGTTTTCTTTCTGTATTTTAATTTTTCTGTGCTTACACCCAATAGCCATGTGTTTTTGTGTTGAAACTTTTCATTCATTCATTCATTCATTCATTCATTCATTCATACTTTTATTCATTCATTCATTCATTCATTCATTCATTCATTCATACTTTTATTTTATTCATTCATTCATTCATTCATTCATACTTTTATTCATTCATTCATTCATTCATTCATTCATTCATTCATTCATTCATTCATTCATACTTTTATTCATTCATTTATTCATTCTATTTCTTTTCATAATCTATATTTATTCCTCATTCCAGAACACATTGGGGATTGAAGTATTTGCATTTCAGCCTGTCTTGTCTGTCTGTCCATCCATATTTCTGTCTTGTCTCATCTTGTTTCATCTTCTCTTGCTACATCTAGCCTTGCCTGACTGTCTTGATATGTTTCGTTTTTCAGTGGTCATCAGGAACTAAGCAGCCTTAGTTTAGGACCAATTGGTGCTATAGACATAAACCTAAGTCGACTTTCATTGCCATTGGTATATTTTGTTTCTTAATATATATATATATAAGACAAGTATTGTATTGAGTATTGAAAATATATAAAAAAAGAATTGTCAACAGGCAAAGATTAAAATTTAAATGCTTTCCAGAAATAATAAAAAAGAGGATATGCTCCTTTTGCTAAATCATTAAATAGTGAACTTTTAAATGCCAAATAAATGTTTTTGTAAACATATAATATATATATTTTTAAATCTAAAATTATTTTTATGAGTCTTATATTTGTTGCATTTTGTTGGAATGTGACATAATTTGAGACAAAAGTTACGAAATAGTATCATTTATATCCTGTTTCATGCTTTTGAAAATTGCGAGAGCAGTTTTGTTCGCGTGTTGCTCACACAAATCTAATTTTGTATAACCTATTTTTCGTTTGCGCAAAATTTGGAGTACCATTTACTTGTTACGCAAAAAGGAAATTGCTTACTTGGATTTATTTCTGCGTAACCGATAAATGGGTCACGCAGATTTTCAGTTCTCAGAGGCCTGTATTTAAATACTGGATATAGAATAAAGTTTGACAAGCATGTTTGTGAAAGTGAAGTTTTCTGACATGTTTAAAACCATGCATATCCAGGGCTCGCCTTAGCCATAGCCAAATATGCCAGTTGCTAATTTTGATATGAAGTGGCTACAACATTTGAGTATTAGACTAATAATTTTTGTTTTTAAATTAGTCACTTTTTAATACTTTTAAAGGAAATACTCTACATAACTGAAAATTGGCTAAAGCAAAACACTTTCCAGTGTGAGCCATTCTTTCCAGTATTACTGCATCATTTGGAGGGGTGGGGGATCTAGCTCAGTCGGTTGTGTGTGCTTGAGGTTCTTGTGTCGTAGGATCAAATCTCCTCAATGGACACATTCTGTGATTGGATTTTTTTTCCTGTCCCAGCCAGTGCACCACAACTGGTATATCAAAGGCCGTGGTATGTGCTGTTCTGTCTATGGGAAAGTGCATATAAAAGATCCCTTGTTTCCTGTCTAAAACTACATGTCAGAATTACCAAATGTTTGACATCCAATAGCTGATGTTTAATAACTCAATGTGCTCTACATGTGTAATGTGACTAACATTTTCTGTTTTCAGAGTGACAGGATGTCGCTGGACAGTTTTAAGTCTATCAGCACATTTGAATCATTTGAAGATGATGGAGACATGTACTCTGTCGAACAGATGTCAACATCGTCAGTGTAAGTCAATATTTTCTGTCTTATTTTCAACTTTCGTTTTCAGATCACTGCTCCAATATTTAAAACATTTTTTAAAGTGTTTAATAATTCGTCAGTACATTATCAAATGAGCGACTAGTGAGAGCATTGATGTTGTAGTACTTGTTGAGACCCACAGATGACCATGACTTGTTTCGCAGGTATACATTTTTTTATTCTGCAGCCATTATTTCTGTTGGCAGATTATGATGACAGATAAAGCAAAGTTATATATATATATATTTAGTAGTAGAATATGACTTTTGATGACACTCATGTAACGTCACATGCATAGCTACATTACAAAATTGCTCATTTGACCTCTAGGTCATCGTACAATGTAGCTGAAATAACAGAAATAATAGCTTTTCCCCTTAATTTTTATGGCCTGCAGGATAAACATAATAACTAGTTAATGACGTCAGATGTCGTCTTTATCCTGTTGAGGCCGCATGAGAAATTCGGCTCGGCAAAGAATTTCCCATTCTTATCTTCACAGGATAAAGCTGATATCCAACGTCATTAACTAATTACTCTCTATGTAACCCAGACCTTGAAAAAAAAACTTGAGGGGAGTGATTAATTGCTCCCCTAAATTAAATCATGGGGAGCCATTTAAGATACTACCATACAGATACCATATAAATTCACATGTTTAGAGGAGCTAAGAATTACTGTTCTTGAACTGAACTAGGCATAGAGGTTTTAATAGACCATTTCAATTCCTATTGCCGATAATGTTAACGTTTACTAATAAAACTGATATAAGCAGCATATCAACACACCCAGGATGTACAGCAATAAAAAGTGTGGCACCTCACATCTAATCTGCCTGCAAGAAAATGGAGGGGGGGGGGGGGGGTCACATACCATTTAAGAGATTTAATTAATGTTTGTAATAGCAAGCATAATTTTTGCTGAAAATTGCAGTTCCATATTTGGGGGTACCCTGCATTAGTTTCAACCTCTGGTATATACTGCATAACAACTGTATAGCAAATAAAATTGTATTTATTTATTGTCAATGGATAATAGTATTTGCACAAATAATCAATGTCACATATTACTACCAGTCGCACCCACAGCTGCTTTTACTCCGTAAATATTTGACGGTGCACCTTGAACTTTGACACGGAACTCTCTTGTTTGGTACTATGCAACCTAGAAAAGTGATCAGTCGCAGTCCTAAAACAATAAGTGTCAGGGAAAACATTTAAATTGTCCACCCAGGCAAGATTTTTTTTTTTAAGTTTATGTTATTGGTAGAATGCATTGTAATTTTTTCATCCAATAAAACATTTGCAATTGCTCTAAGACAACTTAGGGGTTTTTTTAAAGTCAAAAAAGAAGATATTATGCCTCCTTTGCACTCTGCATAGTAGCACTTTTACCAATCTAATTAAAATTAGCTCCACTATTACATGTGGATCTAAAGACAGCCAGTTGGAGCTCATGTCCACCAATCAAAACCTTACTTGCAGAATCCTGCCAGTGATTTAAAACTAACAACACTGCGTAGTCCCCAATGTCCAGGTAACATTTCGTCTGTAAATAATAATTTAAATATTGACCAATCACACTTCGCCTTTTATAACGTTATTTGGGAGCATACAAATTCTAAAAATATCGGGCGAGTCTATTTTAGTGGTCGCAGTACAGCGAACCATACCAATACGTACGGGGTGGGTTATCAGTCTTCAATTTTACATTAAAAATTATTTATTTATTTATAAAATTAAAAAAACCTAAATCAGTCTTCAGTTTTACATTACAAATTATTTATTTTATAAAATAAAACATGTTTTAAGGCATTCGCAATTCACACGAAACATGTCGTATACCCTCAGGATAATTTGGAATGTTTTCAAATTATTTTTAAATCACTGGCAGGATTCTGCAAGTAAGGTTTTGATTGGTGGACATGAGCTCCAACTGACTGTCTTTAGATCCACATGTAATAGTGGAGCTAATTTTAATTAGATTGCACTTTTACAACAAAAAGCACTTACTGTTACAATAACAAAAAATAGTCATGCCAGATTTAGACTAAATAATGGACCTTATTTTACAATAAAAAGTCTTTTATAGAAATGTTTTCAGTGCAACAATAGTTTTGTTATCTTTATCCCAATACAAAATAAGTATATATTATACAGACCTCACCGTTTAAGAAGGGCTATCACTCTGCCTTCCCATCCCTTCCCTGTGACTAGTTCAAGGTGATTAATATTTAGCTCTCCATATCATGTGAGTTTGTATGATATCAATATGGTAGTATCTTAAATGGCTTCCCACAATCTAAGTTAGGCAAGTAATCAATCTTTCCCCTCAGTTTCGTCATGGTGACCGAGGTGTGATTATATCCATATTTCTCTAGTGTTTCAGACTGTTGTTCACCTAAGGTTGCTGCGTATGACCATGTGACGAAACCAACACCAGTGATGAGTCGACTGAACAGCCAAGTGAGTTGTGAGAGTGACACGACCAGCAGTGTTTATCAGACTGACGAAGCGGCAAGCTTGTCTGAAACACTTAAGACAAATAACAAGAGCAGCAACAATGAACAAGGGAATGTTGACCCACTCGGGAATGTTGACCAGCAAGGGAATGTTGACCAGCAAGGGAATGTTGACCAGCAAGGGAATGTTGACTCACACAGGAATATTGACCCATACAGGAATGTTGACCAGCAAGGGAATGTTGTCCAGCAGGGGAATGTTGACCAGCACGGGAATGTTGTCCAGCAGGGGAATGTTGACCAGCATGGGAATGTTGTCCAGCAGGGGAATGTTGTCCAGCAGGGGAATGTTGACCAGCAGGGGAATGTTGTCCAGCAGGGGAATGTTGACCAGCAAGGGAATGTTGTCCAGCAGGGGAATGTTGACCAGCACGGGAATGTTGTCCAGCAGGGGAATGTTGTTCAGCAAGGGAATGTTGTCCAGCAAGGGAATGTTGACCCAAACGGGAATGTTGACCAGCAAGGGAATATTGATCAGAAAGAGAATGTTGACCAGCAAGGGCATGGTGACCAGCAAGGGAGTGCTGACAAACAGTGGAATGTTGACAAACAATGGAATGTTGACCCACAAAGACATGTTGACAAACAAGGTGATATTAACATTCAAGAGTATCCTGACACATCAGTCATGCCTTCAAAAGGTTATCAGATATCAGAACTTGCCAGTCAAAATGCTCAGAGTGAGATTTCTGTTTCCATGGAGAATGGAGAACATTCCACGAGTTATCCCACTCGTACTTCTTTACTTTCTTCTTCAATAAAGGCTGCAGAATTAGCGAGTCATTCTGCCAAGTCGGATGCATCCGCAACATCAAGTCTACCGGCTCCCGAATTGAAAAACCAGGTTTCAAAATCGGCAAATCAGTCTGCAGAATTAGCGACATCAAATGTACAAGAATCAAATGAGACAGAAAGGAAAATTTCTAACGATTCGCCAGTTGTGTCTTCAAATGATGGGATTGCAATTTGTCAGCATAGCAATTTGAACCACGCAAATTTTAGTCCCTGCTCCTGCTGTTCTGCTTCTCCGCCATATTTGATGAGTCCACCTTACTGTGCCGAAATGAGGAGAGTTGCCAACTTTCCTTCAAACAGATTCAAGTCTGAACCATCGCAGCCACCGGTGGTGGAAGAAGCAGAAAAAATAAATCAAAATCAAGGTTTGAAAATAATAATAATAATAATCAAGTTTTAAAGTTTTAACCAAATTGGGTTTGAGTTTTTGTAGTTTTTTTTGTTTTTTTTTTTTAATTGGTTTTGTGGGTGGTTTTTTGTTGCTTTATTCCAAGTAAATTCTATTATATTTTCCTTTTGATCTACAAGGTAAATTTCTTTATAATCCTTTTTATTTTTGTGGGTGGTTTTTTGTTGCTTTATAACAAGTAAATTCTATTTATTTTCCATTTGATCTACAAGATAAAATTTCTTTACAACCCTCTCAAATATACATTTTGTAATTAATGCAAACAGTACATCGTAATTATTACAATTATTAAATGCTGATATACTGGTTAATTTGTATGTGTAAATATTTTGAATGTGATTCTTTTGTTTTCTTCAGAAAATGTTCTTCATAGTAGTGAAGAGAGCACAACTTGCACATCATCATGTTCATCAACAATGCCACCATCCAAGTACGTGCAGACTGACTCATATATAAATTCAAAAGATACTTTTCTTTTCCACATTACCTGTCCTCAAACAAGTGCACTGCCCCCCCCCCCCCCCCCCCCCCACAGCTAGTAACAATATGTAGGAAGAATTCCTCACATAATACAAGCAATAAAGATTTGAAAAACCGATAAATGACTCCGAATAAATCAAAGCCAAATAAAAAAAAGACATCCGAACCAAACAGCGAAGGAAAAAAGAAGGAAGTTACAGTCACGTGACCGGAACTAGAGTGAGCATACAGTAGAAGAATTTAGGCCATCCCATTGGCTGTTGGGACATTCGGACCAGACTACTAGCTGTAGGGGGAAGTGCACTTGTTTGAGGACAGGCAGTGTATCTATAAAAGAGAAACACCTCAAGTTTTCTCTATTTTTTACCAAAGTAAGTTAAAATGTAGATCATAGTTGTGTATTTTCTGGGCTAGTTCCGCTCAACAATTATTATTGCAATCATTGTATAATATATCAAAGTTCATTTAAAATAAGCTAATATTGATACAGAATACTTCTTACTTGTTCATGAAAAAATATATATATATACATTTCAATTTAATTTTGCAGTATTTGAAAAAGTCACTAACCCTCACAGAAGCTTTGTCTAGTGCCCTTTGTATTATAGTAATACAGGTGAAAAGTTGTACTAGCCCAGACTAGCTGTGGTAAATTTTGTTGTCATGGAATACACACATGTAATGATGCAAATTTTTGTTTAGAACAAAATATATTGTTATTTTGTTAGCATATATAGTATATTTATCTGGCCTACATGGTGATGGGCTTGAGTGAAATATTGAGGGTTTTTTTTAATGGTATATAATATTATTTAACTTTTTATTTAATTTGCAGAAAAACCAAAAATGAGGTCTTCAGTTTGGGAGATTCTGTAAACAGTCTTCAGCCTGGGATGCCAGGTAATTTATGCATAAGTATTGCTTTGTATTCCCGATCACATGGGGTGGGGGAAACCATATATTTATGGAGGAAATGGGGGGGGGCGGGCTAACCCACACTATGTATGTATGAATGGATGAGAGTTTTTCACCTCTTCAATCAAATTAATGAGATGTAATGGTCACGATCATACCCATGCCTCTCGAAAACAAAAATGTTATTTTAGTATCCACAACCTATTGAAAACTGTCTCATTAATAAGAAAAATCTGCTGCTCTGTTTGATGCATTCAGTGACATTATTATTTAGTTTATCCAATGTAGTGTCAACTAAAAACAAAATGTTATTTTGTTTATTTGATTTGTTTCTGATATTAAAGTCTTGTGATGGGTAAATGGTTGTTATTTGTAACCAAAGGCACGTAGCCCTATCGAAAATGGGTTATCTGCACAAAAATTTCTAGCACAAACTAAATAGACACAAGTACATGTCATACTGCCATTTTTAATGATGTCTCATGACCGTTACTTATTTTAGGTGTCTATTTTTAATATTGCTTAACATGGTGTCAAAGTGCAAAACCCCCTGAAATACACTTTTTTCATGATCTTTTGTGAACAAATTTTGACAAAGTCAAAGATTGTGCTGATGTAGTTTTTGTTACAAGAACACAGCATAAATTGGGATGGAGCAGCTAATTTGTAGGCAGTTCAGAAAGCTAGTGTGTAGACATCTATATATATGTCCTAAATGGAAGGTACTAATACATAGGTTGGTAGCAGCTAGGCTGTAAACATTTATGTACCGGTACATGTGGGTACGATACAAAGATCTAGTTAGTATACTGTAAGTTGGAGTTTGAGAAGCTAGAATGTAGATCTGAGTGAATGGAAAGAACTAGTAACCAATAATCCTGTTATAAATGAAGGAAGGAAATGTTTTATTTAATGATGCACTCAACACATTTTATTTACGGTTATATGGCGTCAGACATATGGTTAAGGACCACACAGATACAGAGAGAGGAAACCTGCTGTCGCCACTTCATAGGCTACTCTTTTCATTAGCAGCAAGGGATCTTTTATATGCACCGTCCCACAAAAAGGATAGTACATACTACAGCCTTTGCTACACTAGTTGTGGAGCACAGGCTGGAATGAAAAATAGCCCAATGGGGCCACCGACAGGGATCAATCATAAATCAACAGCACATCAAGCAAGTGCTTTACCACTGGTCTACTTAGATTTACTATATTAGGCATGTTTTCTGTGTAAACACTGATACTGTTAAATGAATGAATGAATGAATGAATGTTTAGCGAAACCCCAGCATGAAAAATACATCGGTGTCAAACTAAGGAAAATGCAAAAATGAAGTGATGATCAACATCAATATAAAAATTCAAGAGATACTGTTACTGATAGTAATAAAAAAACAAAAAAACAACAACAATATATATATATTTTAACTATAGCTTTACTATATTATCCATATCTGTTATTTTGTATTTTTCAGGTTATGACATTCTGAGTGTGGTTAACACCTACCACAACCTGGAGCACATTCTGTACAGTCTACTCACCGGACGAACTGTATTTGTGGTGGGGTCCTCAAGTACGGAAAATGACGTCATTTATGTGGTCAGAGCTCTGTCCATCTTCCTGCCTGATCACAGAAGGTGAGTAGTTGCAAAGGTCGAAACTGACCCGGGAGTTAAGAGGCGATTAATTCAAGATTAAAAGCTGAGAAGCAAAGATTTTTTCCCATTCCACAAAATTAATTCTGAGATTGTCATTAGATTAAAACATTTTGCATACTACTTGACATTAAATCTTACTCGGATGCTGGGGAATGGGCAGGGAATAATACCAGCACATGATTTTTAACAACCCCCCCCCCCCCCCCCCCCCCCCCAAAAAAAGAAGAAGAAATACCCCTTGTAAATTCAAAAATGTTTATGTATGCTTTTAGAAGAGGGGGATAGCACAATTATGTTTGTAAAATTTTAAAATGGTGAATGGCCTCTTAATAGCTGACATCTCAGAATTGCTATTGGTAGTATGTCTGTAATTTTGGTTGTTGCTAAAAAAAAGAAATTTAATCACTAATATTTGATTGTTTACACTTAGTTTATGAAATGTTTTATTTTGTTTTAGAAAACACTCCTCTGTGGTTGAATGGTTGTCAAAACAACTGAGAATAACGGATCTCGGTAGAATCAAGCTTGCTGGGGTGTGTCGTCCAGAGAAGAAATCCTTGGATACAATAATTCCAAGTGTAATCAAAGTGAGTGTATATGAACATGTAAAATTAAATTTAGTAAAAGTGTAGATTATGGGAGGTCATTTATTTTCAAATTTCTGCCAATAAAGAATGAATGAATGAAAAATTTAAAGTTTGTTTTGTTTAACTAAAGCACATTGACTTATTAATCATCGTCTATTGGATGTCAAACATTTGGTAATTTTGACAAATACATGTAGTCTTAGAGAGGAAACCCGCTTCATTTTTTCATTACTAGCAAGGGATATATAGTCTTAGAGAAGAAACCTTTTATCTTTTATATGCATCATCCCACAGACAGGATAGCACATACCATGGCCTTTGATATACTAGTCGTGGTGCACTGGCAGGAACGAGAAATAGCCCATTAGACCCACTGATGGGAATCGATCCTAGACTGACTATGCATCAAGTGAGCTCTTTACCACTGGCTACATCCCGCCCTGATTTCCAGAAATGTTATTAAACAAAATAAGTTTCAACTTTTTATCTGCGGCGATAGAACTTAGAAGCCCCGGATAGTCCAATGGTGTAGCCCCAGATAGTCCAATGATGTAGCCCCAGATAGTGCAATGATGTAGCCCAGACAGCATGCTTGAACCGTAGTAGGATATAGATAGAACTTAGAAGCCCTGGATAGTCCAATGATGTAGCCCCAGATAGTCCAATGATGTAGCCCAGACAGCATGCTTGAACCGTAGTAGGATATAGATAGAACTTAGAAGCCCCGGATAGTCCAATGATGTAGCCCCAGATAGTCCAATGATGTAGCCCAGACAGCATGCTTGAACCAGTAGTAGGATATAGACAGAATTAAATTAAAATGAAATTATTTTTGTTTTCAGAAATATGTTTCTGTGCTCGATATTGAAAGGAAGACAGTAACTGGTCCAGTATACCAGGTGTGCTTAATAGAAATGTTGTTTATTGTTTCTTTAATTACTTTAAGTACTATTTTCAGCCATATTCATTATATACCAGTTGTTATTGATAGTTTGGTATGTCATTGAATTATGGTTGTATATCCAGTTGTTGATACTTTGGTATATAATTGGATTATGACTGTATACCCATTTGTTATTGATATTTTGGTATATAATTGAATTATGACTGTATACCCATTTGTTATTGATAGTTTGGTATATAATTGAATTATGGTTGTATATCCAGTTGTTGATACTTTGGTATATAATTGGATTATGACTGTATACCCATTTGTTATTGATAGTTTGGTATATAATTGAATTGTAACTGTATACCCATTTGTTATTCATAGTTTGGTATATAATTGAATTATGACTGTATATCCATTTGTTATTGATAGTTTGGTATATAATTGAATTATGACTGTATATCCATTTGTTATTGATAGTTTGGTATATAATTGAATTATGACTGTATACCCATTTGTTATTGATAGTTTGGTATATAATTGAATTATGACTGTATACCCATTTGTTATTGATAGTTTGGTATATAATTGAATTATGGTTGTATACCCATTTGTTATTGATACTTTGGTATATAATTGAATTATGGTTGTATACCCATTTGTTATTGATACTTTGGTATATAATTGAATTATGACTGTATACCCATTTGTTATTGATACTTTGGTATATAATTGAATTATGACTGTATACCCATTTGTTATTGATAGTTTGGTATATAATTGAATTATGGTTGTATATCCAGTTGTTGATACTTTGGTATATAATTCAATTACAGCTATAAGACCAATTGTAAACATTATTTGTCTTAGTTAATGTATAATTGAATTATAATATGTGGTACTTAATCTGTAAAGAAAGTTAAGGAAGATGCATTATTCTGTTGTATGTGAAATATTATGATAAGAAGCATCCACAAAAGTTTCTCAAGTCCCATTAATATTGTACATACATATGCTAAAAACGGTACGCCAGAGGAAATACATTTCTCGGTTTTATCTATATTACTAACATTTTTTAAAGTTGATTTTTTGTCTTTTTAACAGGGTAGTCTACTTAATGCTATCTTAAGTAAAAGAAAAGCATTTTCAATTAATTCAGAATTTATTGCATTCATACATTGGTAAGTACTTGTTATCTAATAAAACTAATACTTTTTTTTTGTGTCAGTAGAATTTGTTTGGGTTCAGTTACAATTGGAAACTATGCAATAATCACATACACACAAAATTTGTGGTTTACTGAATTTGTATTTGCATTTGTAAAGAAATTTACATAAATATAATTTGTATTTGCATTTGTAAAGAAATTTATATAAATATAATTTGTATTTGCATTTGTAAAGAAAAGAAATTTACATAAATATAATTTGTATTTGTATTTGTAAAGATATTTACATAAATATAATTTGTATTTGCATTTTTAAAGAAATTTACATAAATATAATTTGTATTTGTATTTGTAAAGAAATTTACATAAATATAATCAGATGCATCTTAGATGAAGGCAGGGCTTGAACTTAAGAACTTGTTGCCTACGGTAGTTTTTTGTTTTGTTTTGCTATATGCCAAATGCTCACCTATGCCTGTAGATCTACTACAAAATTTAAACCAGTAACTTCGGTGACCAAATAAACACACAAAGTTAAAAACAATTACATGTACATGTACTAGCCACGAGATCAGTGATTTAATATTTTTTACTAGCCAGAAATAAAAATTCACTAGCCCTACTTTAAGTAAATAAAATTTTACTAACAGGAATAATTGGATATATATGTCACCTAAAGCTGGATATAGAGCTTAAAAACCCTTTGATATAGAGGGAGGCAGGATATTTATATTTACAAAATAGACTTAAATGCATTTGACAACTTGGGTTTTTTTCATTAGTCATCGGGCATGGAGATAGTAGTTATTTACTAACCCAGCATTGATTATCACTAGCCATGGGAGTGGGGCTACCATAACCTAGACGCCCTGATCATCTATTATCTTTGATGGCAATACTATTTTATCCAGCAGCAAAAAATATTCCTTGGTAAAGCCACTGACTTATGACAATTCATATCGCAGTTATGGTAATTCTATTTGGTGCCACCATCACGTTCAAACCATGTGAAGACTATAGTACTAAACGGTATAAAAAGAAACTTAATTACATGTTTTAATTTTCTGTTTTAATACATTTCAGTTGGTTGATGGAGATATCATCAAAAGCGTTTATATTTTATCATTCCTTCTGTCTGGGGTCTGCAGGAAGGATAATACAGTAAGTCGTTAGTTTTGACATTTAGTTAATTAATATTGCAAGCCAGTTCAGACTCGACTTCACTCTCATTGTGTTACAAAGAATTTGTTTTATTAAGGGAGTTGTATGTTCGATTTCTTTTGTCTCTGTATTTATTAGGAATATTTGTTTGGGGTGGGGTGGGGGGTGGGGGTGAGTGATAGACATCCCTTCTCAAAATGTAATCCTGTTTTGGAACAGTTCCAAAACTTGAATACTTGTACAACTGAACAACAACGAAAGAAATTGCAATATTAATTTAGTTTTTGATGATTTTAAAAAAATCATTCAGTTTGCAGGGCTGTAGCTAGGATTTTTTGTTTTTGGGGGGCAGATGAATTTTTGGAACGAATGAGCATGGATGCGCAAGACACTAAGTGTGTCCGGGGGTACGGCCCCACAGGAAATTTTGAAATCTAGAGGCTCTGAAATACCATTTTGCAGCCATTTCAGGGAAGTTACATACTAAAAACGTCACTATCAATAACCATTAATTTAGTGGGTTTTTTTTTTTTTGGGGGGGGGGGAGAGGAGGAGGGCTAGCTATGGCCCAGGGGCCTCTTTCACAAAGATCTCTTAGGCTCTGCTAGACAACAAAGCATCTTCTTTGCAAGTCTTTTTACATTGCACTGCGATATCGCAAAGTTGCGAGAGTTTAGTGAATTAGGATCCTGGTTTGAATCTCATTAGTTTTTGTGTCTGTTAAAATGATCAGTGTTTTAGAAACATTTTACACCCATTTTGACAGTGTCTTTACTCGATTCATTTATCATCAAAGAAATCTCTGTATTAAAATGATCGGTGTTTTAGACACATTTTACACCCATTTTGACAGTGTCTTTACTCGATTCATTTATCATCAAAGAAATCTCTGTATTAAAATAATCGGTGTTGTAGAAACATTTTACACCCATTTGACAGTGTCTTTACTCGATTCATTTATCATCAAAGAAATCTCTGTATTAAACATTATTTGTGCTTATTTTATTGTGCAGTACATTTCTACAGGATCCCAAACTTTGGGTATGTAACATCATTAAAACAATTACTTCACTACAAGTGACATTGGGTGTGGGTGTGGGAATTTTTGGCATGCTTCCATCCGAGAACTGTTCAAGCACACCTGTTGTGGGCACAACCTCTGACTTCGCCATAGAGTTCTGTCCATGACCGGGACTATAAAATTTGGTGCACTCTTTATGTTTTTTATGTTGCAGCTTTAAAGCTTTATCATATTTACAAATGTGTTGGCTACAACATAATTATTATTGTACCGGAAAGATACATGAATTTAAGTTACTTAATCAATTTATTTACTTAGTGACTACAGGCTGCATAATCAAGGGGAACATTACCGAAACACTGTGAAAAGCTTCATGGTAAAGCTGTCCATTCTAGATTCAGATGTGCACATTATCGAAGTAAGTAATACTATTCTTCTAATTACCAATGTCCATATTCCATTTTATCCTGCAATCATTGGCAAGATATGATGACTAGATAAATCTCACTGACCAAAAATATAGGTCACGTGACATAAGCCCGACTTGACTTAAGTATTTCAGAGTAAATGTTCAATAAACATATTCTTTAAATCATTTGTTTAAGTACAGTAATTACAAATAACTTTCAGTTTTGCGATAACAATACAAAACTTGTTTATTTATTTATGAATTAGAATTTAGAAACATTTTTTGAATATGACAGAATGTAGCTAGCATCTTACAAAAAAATACATCATGTATCTTGTATGACATCATATGGCAAAAGCCTTGCTAGGTTGACGATACTGATTTGCGTACACAAAAATATGGAACAAATAACGATTTTCCAACTATTCCTATAGGATTACAGAATGAAAGAAATAACTGGTTACTGTCTTAAGATATCGGCTTTATCCTGCTCAGGTCGAATGACGAATGCAGCTGATTCTAATTCGCAGGATAAAGCCGATATTTTCAGACAGTAACCAGTTATTCCCTATATAAAATGTGTGTTTAATTTATCTAGAAATAGAATGATGAGATATGATTTTGAAGGTTATTGCTCGCCTATGATGTTTTATTAGGAGTGGATTAAAATAAAGTTAAACAAAATGAAATGATGTTTCATATTTAAAAAAAAAAACATTGACTCTAAAACTACACAATATTATGGTATAGTTGTCAGATATTTTCCATTTTAAACAGTACAATGTCATGTTTGTGTAGCTACAAATATGTTTCTCTTTTTTCATTTATTTGCAGTACCTGTGTGAAATTGTTAAGATGTCAGAGATTGAACAATCTGGGAAGCTAATTAATGCAGACACAGGTAAATTTGTTAAAGAAAATCATTTGTGATTTTTGTTTTAGTGTGTGAATCTGTTACCATGTTAGCCCAGTGGTAAAGCGCTCTCTTGATGCGCTGTCGGTTTGGGATCGATCCTCGTCGGTGGGCCCATTGGGCTATTTCTCGCTCCAGCCAATGCACCACGACTGGTACATCAAAGGATGTTGTATGTGCTATCCTGTCTATGGGATGGTGCATATAAAAGATCCCTTGCTGCTAATCGAAAAGAGTAACCCACGAAGTGGCGACAGCGGGTTTCCTCAATATCTGTGTGGTCCTTAACCATATGTCCGACGCCATATAACCGTAAATAAAATGTGTTGAGTGCGTCGTTAAATACAAAATTTCCTTCCTTCCTTCTGTTAAATGTCTGAGTGCTTTTGGAAAATACAGTAATATATCTATATACTGGTAGGATATAGGAGTGTTAACAACACTCCAACACATTGTTTAATGATCAGCAGTTTGATGTCGAACATATGGAAATTGTGACAATTGATTTAGAGAAAGAGAGCAGAAACCTGTTGCTGCTTTATAGGCTAATGTTAAGGACTACTGTAATTTCCTATATATTGCCCATAGCCTATATGTTTTGAAACCTAAAAATATCCCTGCAGGCAATATAAAATGCTTTTTTTGACAGCATGTATATTAAAACAAAATAAAGTAAATAATGATAGTTAGCATTTATTTTTTAAAATACTGGTGAATGATATTTTAGGTGGAAATTACAATTAAAACAACTCATTACAAGGTACAGGTATGCAGACACTATTCATGGTGTTCCTACATGTATGACCAGTTGTCTTTCATTTTGATAGTCTGCTGACTATCCACCAGAGGGGGCTATCTGACTCCTATTTTTGTGAAGACCTAGCTATAGCTAGTTGTGGTCTATCATACAGGTGTAGCAAGCAATTATGGTAGTCACATGGGAGGTTTCGTATGAATTTCCTCTTGAGTACTACTTGGAATGGGAAATAATAATTTGTGACAAACCGGCCTCGATGGTGTGGTTAAGCCATCGGATATAAGGCTGGTAGGTACTGGGTTCGCAGCCCAGTACCTACCAGCCTTATATCCGATGGCTTAACCACAACATCGAGGCCGGTTTGTCACAAATTATTAGTACTGACTCCCACCCAGAGCTAGTTTTAACGACTCAGTAGCTGACAACGTGCTTGAACCTTGATTGGATGTAAGCATGCAGATAAGTTGAAATAAAATTTGTGATCAATCTTAACTGTATCTGTTTTAGTGTATCGGAGTTTGAGTATCTGTGTTTTGGTGTATATGTATTTGACAACATATCCCAACAACTAATGCAGTTAAACTATTAATTCTCACACTTCACTTATTACACAAGTGTAGTTCACTTAACCAAATTATCAATTACTGGTTTCAGTAGCAAGAAACCATGTAACCTGAATTCTGTGTATGCCACAGTTTGAATTTTTGTGCCCTGACATGTACAGTTTATTTGCAGTTTGACTTTCGAATCTTTTTTCTTTTTCAGGAGTTGTCAGACCCATTTCATTGAGTCACGAAACTTGTCAAATATTCAAGGGCTAGTCCTTTCAGTAGAAACATCTGCTCAAGGAAACAAAAAGACAAACTAGACCTTTGAATGGATTTATCATTACCTGTGGGGAAAACCAGAAAATCATCCATGTGCTTTTGTTTATGTATTAACTCTACATAGAGAATATTGTTTAATGATGAAGGACATTTGCTTTCGATATATTATGACATTAAAATGCTACTGTTTTTATCCTACAAATATAAAAAGAGTATGGTCTGATATTCTTAACTTTTGATACACAGATATTTTCTATGATCAGTCTAAACAAGCAAGTCTGCTGAAGTTTGATGTAATATTTTTCTGCAATGTATTTTTTTTCAAAGGGTAGTACCGGTACGTATTGAACAGGGGTGGGAATTCTCCTCGGATCAGCTGTTTTCCTCTCATGGAACATTGCGTTTCCTCACATTTTAATCATCCTTTCCTCCAAAATGTGTCAGATGGCACAGATTTTAAGCTAGGATTTCAAGAATTTCCGGGACCCCTCTAGATTTCCTCTTTTTTACAGTTCACCAATTCCCACCCTTTGAACTTTGTCCTGTGAAGACAATAATGGGGAACTGTGAGGCTTGTTTAGCAGAATTTCATAGTGGTCCATGCAGGCTAATCTTCACATTCATTCCCACAGTGCATGCAGGATAACATTTGCTCATCAGTGAAAATCGTATTATAAATGTTTTGTAATATAACATCCATGAAAATGGATAACTAGAGACTACCCAATATGGCCATAGGAAGCGGGGGGGGGGGGGGGGGGGGGGGGGGGGGGGGGGGGGGGGGGGGGGGGGGGGGGGAGAGATGGGGGGGGGGGAGAGGAGAGGAGGGGACAGTGAGGCCCAAGACATTTACTTTGTTTTACTAGTTTTATGTACCAATTTTTAAAATGTGTTTGTCCCACCCCCTATAGCACATCTTCACCCCACCCCACTTCACATATTTTCCAACTGTTCTACTCAGCCCCCTTATACCACCGAGAGATACTGTTTTAGATTTTAATGATTATTAACACAATTATCATATTTTATTAAAATATGTTTTAATTACACCAATAAACATTGACTGTTCGTAATGTTATTGTTAAACTTTGTCACCCCACTTGATCATGTACATTGTTTTGTTATATTGAAATATCTATTTTAGGCTGTTTTAATGCCAAATAATGTGCAATAAACCATTTTTTTTTTCTGGATGGCTTAAGCTATTAACCTACCTGAATTAATATCCAATATCACTAGATAATTACTTAACACCTGTGTATCTTACAGAAAATAATAAACCAGTTTTGACTTACAAAGGTTATGTTTCGAACGAAATCATTTTCTTTTACTTATTGACAAAATTTAGTTCATGAGAGATATAAAACTTCATTCCCAATTTATTATTCAATTGTATTACCCCAGATAGAGTGATGGAAAGAAATAAGGTATCACATTCAATCCCACATTACATCTTGGTATGAAATACAGACATTACTATGCTAGTAGTGAATTAAATTTGGTCTACAAATGGATGTGTTCCTTTATTTCTTTCCATCAGTATATATCGGCTGAGAAAAGGAGTGATGTCACGATACAACGATAAAATGCAATGAATTTTATAATAATTGTACGTTTTTTCTGAACCTAAAGCTCGCTCCAAGTATTGATTGTCTTGAGACGTGTCAGAAAAACCATCTATAAAAAGACGAGTGCCAGAAACAACTTCATGACATCCTGGGACAATGAGGTAACAGGTCGAGATTAATTCAAAATGTAGAGAAATGATCTCGGCATAAGTTTCACCAAAGATAATTGTTTATTTTGATATACCCACCATTATTTTGAGCCGTTTGTTCAGGCCTATCAGCAATCAAGATAATGAGATCTACTTAAAGGGACTTTCCCGCGTTTACAGCCATAGTAAGATGTCTACATCTAATGGAACCTTTCTGTGGACTAAAATTACATATACAATACATTTTCTTGTTTTGGAATATCAGTATCTGTTAATCCAATGTGTTTATGATTATGTGCGAATGTTTGTAGCAGTCACTTTTCATTTTCTTTCGTCGTGTATTTTCTTGTTCCAACCAGTGCACCACAACTGGTCAAAGGCCGTGGTATGTGCTTTCCTGTCTGTGGGAAAGTGCATATAAAATATCCCTTGCTGCATTAAAAAAAATGTAGCGAACTTTCTCCGATGACTACGTGTCAGAATATTACCAAATGTTTGACATCCAATAGCCGATGATTAATTAATCCATGTGCTCTAGTGGTGTCGTTAAACAAAAAAAACCCAAAACATCATCATATATTTATTTTCATACATACAAAATTACTGGAAGTTAAAAGCTGGTTTGGGCTATTGCAAACATTAAGACGACAACAAACACCTTTTTTTTAATACAGATACTAGTATTATTGTAAAGCGGAAACTGTCTTTAATATGTAATTTTAGTAATGAAAAAGGATCTGTTAGTTTTAAACATGTTACAATGACGGCAAACTCTGGAGAGTCCCTTTAAGAAGTGCTTATTATTTTGCCACTACAAAAATTATTTGAGCCAAGTTGGATTAAATGTTATGATGTTAGGAAATAATTTGTTAGAAGTGGGACATCTTTTAGAAATATTAGTTTTTATAAGTTACGACTTTAATTTAATGAAATACTATTTATTTGTATGTTAACTTTACAATCGCTAAAAATAAAACATTTTATTGAATGCTTTAGTTTTTGTTTGTTGTGTAAACTACCACTAAGTAGAAATATTGTTTGTAATCTATAAATTAATCTGCTTTTAGGTTGATTTTTTTTACAATCCACATCACAATGGTCATATTCTAGCATCTTTGGCTTAAACATTTGAGATTATTATTATGTAATAACAGTGTCAGTATCCGTAAAATGCTTATGCAGGAAAATTTGTCACTGGCTATGTCGGGAAGGAAGGAAGGAAATGTTTTATTTAATGACGCACTCAACACATTTTATTTACGGTTATATGACATCGGACATATGGTTAAGGACCACACCGATATTGGGAGAGGAAACCCACTGTTGCCACTTCATGGGCTACTCTTTTCGATTAGCAGCAAATGATCTTTGATATACATCATCCCACAGACAGGATTGTACATACCACAGCCTTTGTTACACCAGTTGTGGAGCACTGGCTGGAGTGATGGCCATGTCAGTAAAGTTTATTTTATTGAACGATGCCGCTAGAGCACATTGATTTTTTATCTTATCGGCTTTTGGACGTCAAACATATGGTCATTCTGACACTGTTTTTAGAGGAAACCCGCTGTCGCCACACAGGCTACTCTTTTTACGACAGGCAGCAAGGGATCTTTTATTTGCGCTTCCCACAGGCAGGATAGCACAAACCATGGCCTTTGTTGAACCAGTTATGGATCACTGGTCGGGGCAAGTGGTTTACACCTACCCATAGAGCCTTGCGGAACACTCGCTCAGGGTTTGGAGTCGGTATCTCGATTAAAAATCCCATGCCTCGACTGGGATCCGAACCCAGTACCTACCAGCCTGTAGACCGATGGCCTGCCACGACGCCACCGAGGCCGGTCGATGGCCAGGTCAGAGGCTAAGCCCCGGGTGAATGTGACTGAACCAAAATTGAATATAGACACATAAATACTTTTTGGTTTGGTTTATTTCCCATTTTGAACCATGCTAATTTATTTAACAAAGCTACAAGAATGTCTCATATTGCTTGCCACACAAGAACATTACAAGAATTAAAAAAAAAATGCATGCAAAACACTTGATTTTAATTGGTCACATATTTATTGTGGTATATATGTCAAAATCTATGAAATATAATAATTGTAACCAGACAAAAGTAACAAGAATGAAAGGTACTACAGTATTTATCAGACCTTCACCTACAGTAAACCACAGATACAGTGACATTAACAGGAAACAAAATGTACTTTCTGGGTATGTATAAAATGTCATATTAAAACTAAATAAAATGGAAAAAAAGAAAAATGTTTTATTTAACGACGCACCCAACACATTTTATTTACGGTTATATGGCATCAGACATATGGTTAAGGACCACACAGATTTTCAGAGGAAACCCGCCGTCGCCACTACATGGGCTACTCTTTCCGATTAGCAGCAAGGGATCTTTTATTTGCGCTTCCCACAGGCAGGATAGCACAAACTATGGCCTTTGTTGAACCAGTTATGGATCACTGGTCATTGCAAGTGGTTTACACCTACCCATTGAGCCTTGTGGAGCACTCACTCAGGGTTTGGAGTCTGTATCTGGATTAAAAATCCCATGCCTCAACTGGGATCCGAACCCAGTACCTACCAGCCTGTAGACCGATGGCCTAACCATGATGCCACCGAAGAAGTCTAAATTGATGGAATTTTTAGTGCTGTTTTTTAAAGGCCTACTGAGGTTATTTTAATAAAACATTCTACCAACATTTTTTATGGCTGTTGAAATAGAGTAACACTTGGAAAGTTGCACCAGTAACACTTGGAAAAATGCACCATTCTTCTTCAGCTAATGCTTGCTACCATAAACCATTTTTGATTCATTTAAATACCTAGCATTAGCTGAACAAAATGAAAAGTATTTTTAAAAATGTATAACGTGTGTATAACCCCAATACAATTGTATACCAAAATACTAATTAAAGTGGTATATAATAGCAAGTAGGTGGTTGAGTAAATAGAATTATTTGATTGTAATTTTTTATAGGCATATACAATAGCTGAAGGTATAAACTTTGTTTCAAAGCAAAATTTAATAAATATCTTTAGTGGGAACTGCCATTATTGTAATGTTGACACAGCACTTTTAAGTCAAAGGGTAGGCCTATCCCAAAACACAAACTTAATTTTTGGGGGTGGTTATTCAAATACAGGGTTGATTCTATTGTATTTCTTGTAAAATTATTTCCACATAATTATGGTGTGAATCCGAGGATCATGAAATATTAGCATTAAGCAATCAGAGGTCTGCATCAGACCTACCGTAATACATACATAACAATAATACAGTATATGATACAGGCAGAAACTACCAATAACTGTTACTGTTTGATCCTTGGAGATTCTGCACTTGAAACATTAATTGTAGAACATGCTAAATGTACTTTAGTCAAACTTAATCCTAAAAATATTGAAGCCAATTAGCTTACAATAGCATTCACAAACCTGAGATATGCTCATCTGAGCATAGTTTATTTCCATGTTTAAATATGTAAAAAAATTACCCAACAAATACAAAACAAAAAACAATGCTTAAAATTATCACACAAATTTATTGTTATAAAAGAAGTTTTTATATTATTTTAGGTACATCTAAATACATTGTACAATATTTCTGGTTGAAATATACAGTTTCTTACTTAGAATATTAATTTCTTTGTGTCTGGTGTACTCTTCATTGGCCTACTGTTTATTCAAGTATATTTAAGAAATCCATCCTACTGAATAGTCTTAATCTGTCACAATTCAGGACACTTCATCTCACCATGAACACAAATCGTGTCTTCAAAACTTTGTTCTGGTGTAGAGAACGTGTTCCAAAACGTTTTGAAGAGGTGAACATGTTCCACTTCTCAAACCTCACATTACAAAGGCTTAGCGCCCATTATGCACAATATGCACGTGCATAATGCAAAAATATCTGGTAATAGGTCGAGGCTGTCTGTAATTGTTCTATAAAATATCCTCTTCTCTTTTTCAGTAATTAAGTTTCCCCAATAAAGTGGCGTGCGTAATGCCAGTGTTTCTGGCTACACCCCTGCATTACCTTGTATGGTGGTATAACAAGAATGCAATTTTGAATACACAAAAAGTGTTTACTCGTTTTCAGATTAGATTTTAAAATTTTGGGTTGCAGACTGCAAGACAAATTTGTATGTGTAGGGTGTTTTAGTAGTCCATGCTATGTTATCATATCTAGGTATCCATTACATTTGAAAGTAGGAGGCTGTTTGAGAAAGCAGACAGCTATATCTACTCAATAGAGTTTGTATAATTGTAAGCATGAAAGGTAGTTCACGGTGGTAACAGTAGTCACAGAAAATCATGGTCTGCCTCTCATGTGACCAGATGTAAAAATCACTATTTCAAGCAAGAAACTTAAGTTAGTCTCTGGTCAGACCACAGTTCCAGAATTGATATGGCTTTTCCTTCTTTTAAAAAAAAAAAATTCCTTTTTTTTTTTAAAGCATGGATTGCACAGAAAAGGTGGGTATATTTGATACTGAAATAAGGGGCATATTTAAATTGAAATCAGAATGCATGTCCTAGTTCGTGCACAATGACATTTTGGCTCTAAATGATGTTATGTCATAGCAAGAAAAGACTGGCAAAAATCGGTCATACCGCAAGAAATTAAAATTTAAAAATGTTCATGCGCGACTTCAAAATCAACGTGTGCTGACCAGAGACCAGAAATTTATTTTGTTTGGCCTTATAGATAGAAATATCATACATTATTCTGAGAGTACCAAGTACCTTTAATGTGGGACACGTGTATTTTGATTTATCAACAAAGATAAAAAAAAAAGATTCTGCACAATTAATGTGAAGGAATTCAATATAGATAATGTGGTACTACTTGTTTCTCTTTTTCTAAATCAAGGGTTATATTGGCAACAACATAATGCAATGTTACGCATGATGAATGTGTCATCTTTTAATATTAAATATTGCAAAGTTTCAAAATTAATGGGTTACAGAAATGTCTCAGTAGCCCAGCTGTTTAGGTTTACAATTTACAACAATTTTAATCTGTTTTCTCCCTACTTCTGCTTACTTATATACATAGATTACAGAACAGTATAAACAGTGTGAAAATAAGCATATCAGAACCAGTAGATGTTTTTTTTTTTTAAACACATTTCAGGTCATAACTATTATATATATATATTATATATATATATATATATATATATATATATATATATATATATATACACACATACACATACACATACATGTAACAAGTCAATACAAAATTTTGTTATATGCAAGTTACTGAATAAGTGAAAACTGTGTTGTAGTATGCAGTGACAGCCTTGTATATGTGCATGTACATGTAAAAACTAAACAGGTTAATTTGTTTTACATTCATGGAAGTATGAACTGCCAAACCACTTACATTGTATGAATAGTGGCGTTTATTAGCATTATGCCACTGATACTAAGTATGTAAAGTGGTTCTGCATTTCATGATTCCATGAACGTCAGAATTGATCAACTTCAATATTTATAATTCCAAATGCATAAAATAATATACAATGTATAATTTATATCAAATTTGATCTCACAACAATCACATAATATTCCCAAATTATTTACATCATTTTTAACAGAGGTTCGGAGTTTTATGTCGATAAAATATGTAAAAATGGTTTTAATTTTTATTGTTTTTACATTAATATATTTTATTGTTTTATTTATCACTTCCCACAGTAGTTAAAATCTGTACATATTTTAAATCAAACTGTTACAGTAAAACTAATGTCATTTCCCACAGTAGTTAAAATCTGTACATATTTTAAATCAAACTATTATAGTAAAACTAATGCAGCAATACTATGTGTATGCACTATATCAAAAATCTACACATTGGAATCATGTCATAATGAAGACAGAGAGATAGAGAGAGATCAATAAATGTTATTTATGAAAAACCTCAACATCAAAGTAGTACCCTATTTTGTTAGTTAATCAACATTAACCGTTTTCCTGTGAACACAGCCTAGACAGCTAAAATTTGTGTCCAGGACAGTATGCCTGAGCAGCATAAAAGCATGAAAATAATATTTTTAAATAACAAACATTTTCACATTGTAGTGGACAGCAAGACCACATTTCAACGTAACTGTAATCAGCCACAGACCAAATTCAGAGCAAATATGACCGTTACATATAAATCAGTATAATAGATACATGACAATTTTCTAGCAGCATTTGCAAATGATATAGCAGGAAAAGTTTCATCCATACAAAATGCTATCATTAACTAAAGTACCTTAAAAATAACAGATTTGCAAATAATAAAACAAAGCTAATAATAATGTTTACTGTAATCTAAACAAATCCCAATACATAAATGCCCCCCCCCCCCCCCCCCCCCCCCCCCCCCCAAAAACCCTCAACAAAAACCTGACTAGGAACATTATTGCTGTCTAAGACTAAAAGTTGACATTAAAAATTAACTCCATTTTGTTTTATGATTACAGCAGTAAAATACTATTAATACCGGTATTTACATTTGAATTTTCAAAAATTCTCTAAAAGAAAATTGAGTTTGATTGGGTTTTTTTGACCATTTGTTTTTCAAATGGAACAAAACAATTTTTATCTTCTATACATACCGGTAAGTGCATACATTTTCCCCACCACATTCAAAAAGTTGTGCAAAGTATGTTCACATCCTCACAACAACCTTTTTGTACTTGAAAGAGCAAAACTAATTAATTTCATTTATTTGCATTCATCAAACTAAAACAAAAAAAGAAGCCTACAATTAACTTTAGCATAAACGCAAGCATTGTACAACCAGTAATTAGTCAATGTCAGTCTAATTCCAGTGACTATCATTAAGGGCAGAAATGCTTTTTCTCCCTTCTTTTTTTATTTTTTTTATACACATGCTTCAAACTGAAAAAAAAAAACCCCACATTTTAATCCAATAATGTCCAATTGTTGATCTGAAAGTCCTTGGAAATAGTAAAAAACATTCATGAGGATAGCAGACAAATAAGAACTACATTTATTTTCAATAAATTAATTATTCAAATTTATAATAAGAAAATGTTCATCAAAGCTAATTCTGCTTTCCTCATAATATGACATCTGATTTAGTCATGAATATTCAACATATAGCATACAAAAATATGTTGAACATACATAATGTGACATCTGATTCAGTCATAAATATTCAACATATAGCATACTAAAATATGCTGAACATACATAACGTGACATCTGATTCGGTCATGAATATTCAACATAGAGCATACTAAAATATGTTAAACATACATAATGTGACATCTGATTCAGTCATGAATATTCAACATATAGCATACTAAAATATGTTGAACATGCATTACTGTTCTGTCTGAAAACTTCAGGCTCATCCGTAAAACTGTTTTGTTTTTGCCATATATAAAACTGTTCGATGTATCTGTATAAATAAATTACTATTTGCCTAATGGTCTTGATGGCCCACTGGTTAAACCATCTGATTTTAGGCAAGTAGATGCTGGGTTCATATTTCAATACGAACAATATTTCATATGACCCATCATTCTAGTCGAATGTTGATTTCACAATTTTAAATTCATGCGAACCACCAATCGGTTATGATGTGTGGTGAACTGTTATGTCTATAATATAACTTCAGGATTATGCATTCTCCAAAAATAATTTATTCTAGACTGTTCTAGTATGATTTGTGGACACTCTTGATGGTTAACACACGAGTAGTCAAAATGAAAAATAATCTCTCATTGCAAAATCAGTTTTGACAATTACTGTAATACGGAACCATAATACAAGTGTGTTATGATTAGGTAACTGACCGGTTACACAAATTCCATTCACATAACTCAAAAATCTAGGTCAAAGTCTATGTGCAGGGTTCACCCTGGACATGGCCAAATTAGATAATTGATGATTTTTTATTCAAATTCGCTATAACATTTAGTTTTTGGCTAATAAAATATTCCTTAAATTAACCACATTATAGTAATTTTCAAGGAAGTACTCGACATACATGTACATATCTAACAAATGGCGAAACCAAAATTTATTACTGTGTGAGCCCATCATGTAAAATGACCTCTGGTAACCTAAGATTTTGAAATCTTTTCCCGTGATAATGGCCTTGATAACCTACACATCTCAGATGTGGACAGGGCATGAAGCTTGAATCTTAATTGGAAAAGGAAAGAAAAGGAATGTTTATTTAATGAAGCCTCAGCACATTTTAAACTACAACAGTTACTGATTGGTGCCACACATGACAATAGGTAAGAAATTGCAGCAAAGCATCTTATACATGCAATTTCTCTACAAATGGGACAGCACACACACTATTTTTTTCATATACCAGTCATGCGGCACTGACTGGGATGATGATAAAAAATAAAACAACGGGGGCCACCAAGGGTGACTGATCCTATGACATATCACACCTCAGGTGAGGACTCGAACTACAGCAACATTCTGCCCCATACCATTACTAGAAGTCGGCATTGAAATAATTTAAATTTAAATTAAAATAAATTGGCTACAGATGGGGTTGTTTGCTGTTGAAGCAGGAACGCCCTCTGCAATACTGCAGATCTATCATGTCACATTCAAGGGGAGCTGAAATGTTTAGCACTCAGAACTTCAGCTGCAACAATTATGAAAACTGTGGCAGTCCAGCTTTTTCTCGACATTTCTGTATCAAGGCTCGTAACATGAACTGTTGCCGTGATAATTCTCGAACTTGCTGCAAATAGAGAAAAAATATGGATATATAAATATATAAAATATGTTTTTTTTAACTGAAACAAATCCAGAAACAAATATTTACATCAATCCTTGAACTAGAAATGTGACCATGGGATACTTGTGGCTTCATAATGAAATGATTTTCTGTTGGCCCTTTTTGACAAATTGTTGGGGGTTTTCTTTGCTTTAAAATTAAGTAACAAGAGTACCTGTGAGGTACATGATATGCCTGTCAGGAGTTTATCGGAAAACCATAGATATTAATGAATATGTTATGGGCATGATTCAATTCTAATTATATGAATATAGACAAATTATTTGATTTATTTGTATCACAGTGACCTGGTAATTGTATGTGACACACCACCATCCCAATTTGTTCCTACATGTGGTTTGATGGTCCTATATGCATCTGTATGCAAGATATGGTCAGGACAAGGATTTACTGTTATGTAAAATAAGTAAACTGTGAAAAGTAGGTCACAGTGACCTAGTAGTAGTATGCAAGACAATGCAATCCCAAATTGTTCCTACATGTGAGGTTTGATGGTCCTGTATGCAAGATATGGTCCGGACAAGGATTTACTGTTATGTTCAGTAGACCACGAAAAGTAGGTCACCGTGACCTAGCAGTAGTATGTGACACATTGTCATCCCAAGTTGTTCCTACATGTGAGGTTTGATGGTCCTGTATGCATCTGTATGCGAGATATAATCCGGACAAGGATTTACTGTTATGACAATGACCTAGTAATAATACATGACACACCGCCATCCCAAGTTGTTCCTACCTGTGAGGTTTTATGGTCCTGTATGCAAGATATGGTCTGGACAAAAAAAAGTTAACAGAGGGACAGATGTACTCACGGACAATGCCATACCATAATAAATATATTTTGCTTAAATTAAAAAAACAAAACAATTACAATTTATCTTCAGTTCATTTCATTTCAAGTTACATCCATGCCAAAACTCTGTCCTGGGCACACACCTCAACAGTGGTGTAGCAGGGGTGGGGTGGGGTGGGGTGGCCATGGTTCCCCCTAATTAATTTTTTTTTTTTACTGTATTCAATTTTATAAAATCATACATACACAGTATGGGTGCCCTCCACCCCATCCCCAAATCTAAAATCCCGGCTATGCCAGTGCACCATAGCTACCTGGGCTGTCTGTCCAGGACAGAGGGTTAGTGAATTGTGGTAAAAGAAGTCAGTGTAGTGGCCCAACACCTATCCAGTGAGTTGTTACACTCACCCTGAGTGGGAGCCAGTTTCAAGCGTAATTGTGTAAAGTTGTTCAGTGTTTTGAATAAGTCTATGACCGTTACAAATGATCCAGTTTAGTTCTTAAATAATACATTTGAAAAGCGACTTAAATGAATTTGCTTTTTAAAAAAATTGTAATGAAAAGACTTACCTTGAGAAAGACGTCTAAATCTATCACATTTTTCCTAATAGCTTCACCTAAATAATATATAGCATCTTCCAAAGCTTGTTCCTCAGCAAAGGAATTTAAAAGTCTGGAATTTAGAAAAAGTACAGATTAGAATGAGGGAAAAGACTGTCAAACTCTCGGGCTTGGCAAAATTGAATGTCTAAGATATTTAGCTGAAGCAACTGAGATTCAAAAATGACCATAAACACAGTCCATCCATTCCTTTAAAAATGTATTAGCATGCATTCACAAATTGGGTCAGAAAATTATTTTCATTAACATCTACATCTATTTTATTTGTAAAGTCATTTACTTTATTTTTATGGAAATAAAACTATATTAATACATACCGTATATAACCAGAGAGGTAATAAGCTTTTGGGGTATTTTCCTCCTGTGTAAACTACATGTATCTTGGCTATATTAATAAACCGTAAATCCTTCAGTAGAAGCCTAGGTTTCTATTTTTTTTCGCCTCGATTCAAGGAAGGCTTCTATTTGTTTCGTACAAGAGTTTCTAACATACCGGTATTTTGTAAAAAATATAAAAAATTTGTTTTTAATTTTCATACATTTTTAAAAATGTATGTATGTATATGTATGTATGTATGTATGTATGTATGTATGTATGTATGTATGTATGTATGTATTGATGTATGAATATCTATATATTGTATGTATGTCGAGGTTGACTATTACATACATAGATATTAACGCACTGGCGCAGGGGATAATTAAATCCTTTCTGGCCTCACAAATTGTCCCATGCCGTTGCTGGGACTCGAACCTGTGGCACCGATTCGCCCGCAAATTGTAAGACTAACCACGATACGCTCTGAGCTATCGAAGCTTCCATAAAAGGAAGCTCTTTTAACTCAACCATATGCATGGGTCCTACAATCTACGCGGTTGATCCCGCTTACGTGCATGAAACAGTGGGCAGACCTGGCACTGGTTAGTATGTATTGATTGATGAATATCTATATATTGTATGTATGTCGAGGTTGACTATTACATACATAGATATTAACGCACTGGCGCAGGGGATAATTAAATCCTTTCTGGCCTCACAAATTGTCCCATGCCATTGCTGGGACTCGAACCTGTGGCACCGATTCGCCCGCAAATTGCAAGACTAACCACGATACGCTCTGAGCTATCGAAGCTTCCATAAAAGGAAGCTCTTTTAACTCAACCATATGCATGGGGCCTACAATCTACGCGGTCGATCCCGCTTACGTGCATGAAACAGTGGGCAGACCTGGCACTGGCTAGTATGTATTGATGTATGAATATCTATATATTGTATGTATGTCGAGGTTGCCTATTACATACATAGATATTAACGCACTGGCGCAGGGGATAATTAAATCCTTTCTGGCCTCACAAAGTGTCCCATGCCGTTGCTGGGACTCGAACCTTTGGCACCGATTCGCCCGCAAATTGCAAGGCTAACCACGATACGCTCTAAGCTATCGAAGCTTCCATAAAAGGAAGCTCTTTTAACTCAACCATATGCATGGGGCCTACAATCTACGCGGTCGATCCCGCTTACGTGCATGAAACAGTGGGCAGACCTGGCACTGGCTAGTATGTATTGATGTATGAATATCTATATATTGTATGTATGTATGTATGTATGTTTTTTTTTTTTTTTTTTAATCATTCACCTTTCTGTTCCAAAAAAACCTACCCTCTATCCAAGGTGGAAACAGAGGACAGTTGGTCAACAGAACCCAGGAAGTTATATTAGCAAAACAGAATATTATAGAATGGTGAATACATTTAAAAAAACAAAACAAAAACATTCATTCACACCTAATTTACTTAATTTACCTAATTTACCTACACATACCAGTATTTTAACGGATAACAAAATCGATAGTCTATCTCACATTCTTTTGTTTAGAGATTGTGTTGTATTGAAGATTAAGGTTCTTATAATATGTTCAAACTTTTATTAACAAAACCAGAAAACGTGCATGCAATGAATACCAATGTCAATGCATCCGCTGTTAAATTTTCACAACTACTGATGCTGTCACTGTTAAAATAAAATTAATTCTGACAGGAAGAAGGAAGGAAATGTTTTATTTAACGACGCACTCAACACATTTTATTTATGGTTATATAGCGTCGGACATATGGGTAAGGACCACACAGATATTGACAGAGGAAACCCGCTGTTGCCACTTCATGGGCTACTCTTTACGATTAGCAGCAAGGGATCTTTTATATGCACCATCCCACAGACAGGATAGTACATACCACAGCCTTTGTTGCACCAGTTGTGGAGCACTGGCTGGAATGAGAAATAGCCCAATGGGCCCACCGATGGGAATCGATCCTAGATCGATCGTGCATCAGGCTAGCGCTGTACCACTGAGCTACGCCCCGCCCTCTAATTCTGACAGCTGCTGATGCTGATGCACTCGCTATCAATTTCAATATAGACTTCGTCTTCGCCTTCGTTGCTGATGTCATCATCACCTGACAAAGCTAGAACTTTTGGACCTATTATTTTCTAAATAAAAATAAGAATACAAAAGTGTACGCACTGTCTATACAAAGGAGTCGTCGTAACAACGGCCTCGTCTATGTCTAACGGGCCACTGTTTTCTAGCTTGGTCACAGCCTCCTTGACTTCATTGTCTTTCTCTCTCAGCGTTTTAATGTTTTCTTCAACATCAGTCTACAATGTAATAAAAATTATCCATATAGAATACCAAACTGCACATGAACCTTTGTAAGCTGAATTCATTAAACTGAAGGAGTCTGTAAGGTGGAAAGAGTCAAAGAATTAAAATAAACACAAATTATATGAATAAAACACAAGGTATACTCATATATTGGTTTTGAAGCATGTTACATGGTACAGAAATAAAATTTGTTTTAGTTTCATTGGCACAGAGATAGCCTAATCAATGGTTAAAAAGGGACAATATTTCAAAATCTTTAGGTAATCGATTGTTCAGTTATGTGAATTATATTTGAATGACCTAATCCATTACCTCTCAAACTTGCATTTAAATTAGTTACCTCCTGAAATTTATAACTTTTTATTTTAAAAAATGTAATGGTTCAATATTAACTGAGTTTTTTTGAGATGGTCCATGTTAGGAAATAGAACATCCACGTGTCAGGTCAGGTCACGTAAAGTTTTAACATGTGTATATGCCACTGAAGCTTCACGCATGCCTGTCACAGGCTTTATCTCTGAATTTCGCCAGTGACCAAGTCTGGGCCAGGAGGTAAGTGGGGGGGGGGGGGGGGGGGGGGGGGAATTTGGAATGGAATAAAATTTAGAAGTTAGGTCAAGGGACCTAAAGCCAAAAAGAGCTGCATTCGACTCATGTTTGGACAAAATTTAAAATCCAAAAATAATATTAGAGTGCTCGGCCTAAAAGGTTTTAAGGTGATTTTAGCTATAGGCTGCCAAAGTAACGTGCGTTGGACTGTTTACCAAAAAATAAACATAAAATTTTGAACAATGGCCAAAAATCCATGTGTCTACAAAATGGCTGATTCCAATAACAATAACTCCAGAAAAATCTATATGATGGCCAATAAAAAGCATATTTATATGAATAATAAACATCACCAGTAGAAAACTCTAAAGAGATTTTAACACCTGTTATGACAATCAAGCTGTCTCAAGTAAATGCCATTACTGCTGCTAACCAGTCATCTAGGAAAAGTCCAGAATTAACATAATAATACCTTTTCTCTTTCTAAATCTGAAATCATTCTTTCCAACTTTTCCTTGCCTGCCACAAGTTCAGATTGTGTTTTTCTCAAAACATCCATCTCCGCCTGAAAGGATTTAAACACATTAGTTAAAACACCAGAAAAAAAAAGTTTTCAAATATCGTAACCTGACAATAAAAAATACAGTTCGCAAAGTTCAACATTTATAGCTTTCAATCACACCAAAAGTTAATTTGTTCATCCAGGTATTGAACAAAAGTTTATTATTTAAACAAAAACTTTAATTTAGATCATTTGTTTGTTATTCAAATATAAAATACACACACATGTACTCGGAATGAATGACTATTCAACAAAACTTCAGCATAAAAAAATATCAATAATAGGTAAATAGACGAAAAATGGACCATCAACTCCAAACCAAACATTTGAAATTTTCATTAAAACACCTTGTAAAAAACCCCATAAACTACACTACAAAAGAAAAAAAAAACACCCACAGAATTTATCACTGACAAAACACATTGAAAAACACTGATATAGATTTCAAAATATTAAAAATAATTTTAAAACTTTTAAGAGCGATCAGAGAATGTGTGCTGTATGCACCACTCTCTTGAAAAACCATATAACACGCATGTTGCCCCCAACCCCCTGCAACACGATGAGGAACACCACTGGAAAGAAGGAAGGAAATGTTTTATTTAATGACGCACTCAACACATTTTATTTATGGTTATATGACGTCAGACATATGGTTAATGACCACACAGATATTGAGAGAGGAAACCCACTGTCATCACTTCATGGGCTACTCTTTTCGATTAGCAGCAAGGGATCTTTTATATGCACCATCCCACAAGGATAGTACATACTACAGCCTTTGTTATACCAGATGTGGAGCACTGGCTGGAACGAGAAATAGCCCATTGGGTCCACTGGGCTACGTCCCACCCGACCACTGGAAAGAGTGCAGATAAAAGTAACAACACACCTGTGCCTGAGCAAATGTTTCCTTCAGTCGTCTCCTGATTTTATCTTCCACTGCGGACAGCAGCGATGCCTTAATGTGTGCCTCCGTGACCGTTCCAGTCGATGGCCGTGACTGCACAGCGTTGTTAACTATAAATCAATTAAAAACACCAAGTCTTATTAATCAAAAGTTTCCCTTCAAAACGGCTACATAATACAAACATATGATGGCAACAAGAAAAATAGGAAGATAAGAGGATTATTTCATAAGGCTGTATTAAATTTTTTGGTATATTTTAATATAAAAATACCATTGACAGAGTAACATCAATATGAATTTTTTAATATATATTAATTAATTCTGAGTTTTATAAAATAATTTGATTGTTGGACTCTCATGGCAACTACAAAACATAAAATTTACTAATTGAAAATTAATATTATGTCTGCTAGCTAAATGTAATATCTGAAAAGTGGATACTGCATTTAAATAAAAATACATGTATTAAAGGTAGGGTCAACTCCAACAAGAGTCTTATGTGTTGGAAAGATGCATACCCGGACCACCAACACATACTGACACTTTAGCAAATGACAAAAGCGTAATTTTAGAGTTAATAAAAAAACATGATTATTCCTGCTAACTGGGGGCAGCCATTTTGTTTCGTTTTTGTGACATCCGGTGGGATAGCTTGGGGCGAAGTGACGTCAGCTCCTGTGTGTACAGTGTAAACAAAAGCAGTAATTTTCGACAAGGCTCTTCTCTTTGATCAACCGGACTTGTAAAACAGCATAAATGACGTAATAATATAATAAACTATTTAACTAAATATATTTCAAGTTGCATTAACGGAACAAAATGGGGTTATATTGTTTTTCTCTGTTTAATAATCCAAAGGAAAAATGTACACTATTACGCCTATTGATATGCTACGTTGGAGCAAAAACGACAACCCACGATACCCAAGTGATAATTTTATTTTCTTTGGGACTACGTAATTGGTCAGTTCTGTGGTTTTAGATGGAAAAGTCTACTTAATCAATAGTTTTACAGAACTATTTACAGTAATAAACCATGTCCATTACAATTTTAGGGGCGACAGGTAATATTCCACAATACCGGTATGTATTTTTGTGTCTAGACAGCGTCAATTAATTGGCTCGTCTGGTTATCAATCAAATACACACTTGCCAATCAGGAATCAAAGGTAGAAGCAACTAACAGCATAGACCAATTAACTAAGAAAACACTCCGTGTATCATTTCAGTACGTAAGTTAATGCATGGGCAAAACATTGCTAATTGTTTCGACTTGTTGTGTAGCCACTTTGACAATGGTATTTTATTTTGTATTGAAAAATAATATATATAGTGCTGGATATACTTACTGTTGGCTTACTGAGATGTGTATTATTACAGAACATTGCAATGTATGACTATTTATCATCCCGCAAAAACCAGGTAGATTGTGTTTCTCTAGTTCTAAGGCTCATTCCTGATGTGACGCGTTAAGTATTACGTAACCACCATCTCGCCAGAGAGCGTACTCACTGAGATGGTACAAAATGGCTGCGCCCGTTATATATAATAGTCGTCACATTTAACCATTTTATTAATTAACTATACGATTATACGTGTTGATATTAACCAATAATGTGCATTATATATCGTTGAATATGCATACCAGGCCAAATGCCTTAATTCTCCTCTCCTTTAAGGTATTTTTCCTTCCCAATTTAGTGATCAAAATATACACTAAATTGCAATCAGTGACTTTCAAA
Source organism: Gigantopelta aegis (assembly GCF_016097555.1). Taxonomy (NCBI): domain Eukaryota; kingdom Metazoa; phylum Mollusca; class Gastropoda; order Neomphalida; family Peltospiridae; genus Gigantopelta; species Gigantopelta aegis. Next base: position 46,979,896 of record NC_054702.1, read on the forward strand.
ATGGATGAGTAAAACAAAAAACTCCAAGAATAGTTTTAACATAAAACAGAAAATCTAGTTGATTATTCCATCTTGTGTTTTTGGCTGCACCAATATTCCATCTCAACAAAACCTCGAATCATTTGGCCCGATATATATAGTTTTTCCCTAGCTTGTTTTAGCATGGTGCACACACTAACAAACTATTACCTGTTGGTGTGGTGCCGGGTATGACGTGAACACACTAACAAACTATTACCTGTTGGTGTGGTGCCAGGGTACGACGTGAACACACTAACAAACTATTACCTGTTGGCGTGGTGCCGGGATACGATGTGAACACACTAACAAACTATTACCTGTTGGCGTGGTGCCAGGGTACGACGTGAACACACTAACAAACTATTACCTGTGGGTGTGGTGCCAGGGTACGACGTGAACAAAATATTACCTGTTGGTGTGGTGCCAGGGTACGACGTGAACACACTAACAAACTATTACCTGTTGGTGTGGTGCCAGGGTACGATGTGAACACTAACAAACTATTACCTGTTGGTGTGGTGCCAGGGTACGACGTAAACACACTAACAAACTATTACCTGTTGGTGTGGTGCCAGGGTACGACGTGAACAAAATATTACCTGTTGGTGTGGTGCCAGGGTACGACGTGAACAAAATATTACCTGTTGGTGTGGTGCCAGGGTACGACGTGAACACACTAACAAACTATTACCTGTTGGTGTGGTGCCAGGGTACGACGTGAACACACTAACAAACTATTACCTGTTGGTGTGGTGCCGGGATACGACGTGAACACACTAACAAACTATTACCTGTTGGTGTGGTGCCAGGGTACGACGTGAACACACTAACAAACTATTACCTGTTGGTGTGGTGCCAGGGTGCAAAGTGAACACACTAACAAACTATTACCTGTTGCTTTTGGTGTGGTGCCAGGGTACGACGTGAACACACACAAACTATTACCTGTTGGTGTGGTGCCAGGGTACGACGTAAACACACTAACAAACTATTACCTGTTGGTGTGGTGCCAGGGTACGACGTGAACAAAATATTACCTGTTGGTGTGGTGCCAGGGTACGACGTGAACACACTAACAAACTATTACCTGTTGGTGTGGTGCCAGGGTACGACGTGAACACACTAACAAACTATTACCTGTTGGTGTGGTGCCGGGATACGACGTGAACACACTAACAAACTATTACCTGTTGGTGTGGTGCCAGGGTGCGAAGTGAACACACTAACAAACTATTACCTGTTGGTGTGGTGCCAGGGTACGACGTGAACACACTAACAAACTATTACCTGTTGGTGTGGTGCCAGGGTACGACGTAAACACACTAACAAACTATTACCTGTTGGTGTGGTGCCGGGATACGACGTGAACACACTAACAAACTATTACCTGTTGGTGTGGTGCCAGGGTACGACGTAGCAGCAGGATACGGGGTCTGTGGATTACTGCCGTATGGGTATGATGCTGGATACGGTGTAGGCTGACTGCCACTGTACGCATTCTGCTGGGCTGGGTATGCCGGGGGATAGCTTCCAAAATTCTGGTTGGGATAACTGGAGGCTGGGTAAGGAGGGGGCTGAATATTCGTGGAGCTACCCCCACCTTGTGGCGGATAGGGAGGATTGCCACCTGGGTATGTTGGAAAAGACGGGTTGGACCCTGGCATTGGCATTCCAACTGGAAATAAAGATGTCAAGTTTTATAGATTAGAATTATTAATTATTCCTTTTAAACACAGATATTTTTTTGTTGTAGTAGAGAAAAATAGAAATAAATAAATAGTCAGTTGTGAGGCATTTTATTATAATGGTTTGTTAAAACAAAAATTAGACAGAGATGGAAATTATGACAGAAAAAGCTCACATGAGTCATTGCATAACACATTGTTTTAACATATAAGTTAATTTTAATTATTAACAGTTATTTAAGATGCCCATCAAAATTTGGTGTTGGATTTTTTAATCATATTGGTTAATTTAATCTGCTTTTTTTTAATTTAAACAAGGTATGCACACAATAAAGATGTTAGCAATTCTACCAGACAAAATAATAATTACAGGGACAATTTTTTTCTCTCCAAAATAACAATACATTTCTAGTCAACTGAAAATAGATCAACAACTACTGTTTAATGTATTAAAATTGTGAAGCGATCTCTGAAACTTGTGCAGTAAATCACCACACAATATTGAACAAAAATGTTCCCTTAATTAGGATGCCTGGCACTTCCCATGTGAAATTACTTTTAAAACAGGTCTTACTCTGCCCTGTAGGGTATGGAGGCTGTCCTGGGGCGGGGTATGGCACTGGTGGCCGTGGCGGGGCCATGCGCGAGAACACGGGACACTCGTCGCTGAAATTCACAGTCAGTATCTGGATCATGGTGAATAAATCTGATGAACCCTGTTGAAAGCAATCACTTTAAACATGCAATGTCAAGTATCTCTTAAAGTACCACAATCAGCCCTCTACACTGCGACCGATTTGGTCCAACCATGTTGTTTATTTGGCGACTAAAACATTTTATACTATCTATATAAAAATACAAGTAGGCACCATTTGGTTCCTAGATGAAGAAGTTAAAGTAGAGGGCTGACAATGGTAGTACAATGTATGATACAATACACTTTATATTTTGCTAGTCTGACATAAATCAGGGCAAGCTCTGCCTATCGCCAAATTCACCAATTGCAAATTTTAGGAACAATTTGAGAATTTTATTTTAATTTGGCGAAAAACCCCCAAAACAATAATTTATATCTGCTGGAAAATAACTGTGTTTTGCATTTTATTTTTGAACATAATTTAGTGAAAGGTTTTGCATACCCACACCTAGCTCTGCATAAAGCATCATATGCCAGTTGCATAAGAATTTCTTAATGTAAAAATTTACCACTTCAAACTGCTTCTTTTTACCTTTTTTTACAGGACACGTAAGAGAATACCAGTTACTACTCTTGTGTTTGTCAGACATGTTTTCAAATCACTTGTAAAAATTAGAGAAAATATGGAGTGTTTTAATTAATAATTTTGGAAACAACACTTTAAATAAAGTGATTAAAATCAAAATAATTGTACAACAATAATGTAACAACATATAGAAATGTATTCCACACATAAGAGTAACAAATAAAACAAGTGAAAATGACAGATGGCTCAGATTAAGACAGAAAAAAGAAAGAAATGTTTTATTTAACGATGCACTCAACACATTGTATTGACGGTTATATGACATATGGTCAAGAACCACACAGATACTGAGAGAGGAACCCGCTGTCGCCACTTCATGGGCTACTCTTTTTCGATTAGCAGCAAGGGGTCTTTTATATGCACCATCCCACGGACAGGGTAGTACATACCACGGCCAGATTAAGACAGAGCGAAGAGACAAATGTCCGAACCACAAGAGCGAAGGAAAAAGAAGAAAGTTACAGTCACGTGATTGGAACAGGAAGAGGAGCGCAGTAGAAGAATTTTAGGCCATCGATTTGGCTGTTGGGATGTTCAAACCAGACTACTATCCTTAGGGGGAATATGCACCAGTTTGAGGACAGGTGATTTTGAAAAGAAAAACTGGTTATCTAATGCTGTGTTCATTAGAAGTTGTGAATATTGTATTTCCCAATTAACAAGTTGTGCAGAATGTTTGTTTGGTGAAATAACCTGTGATTTTTTTAACACAAGTTGAGACAAATCATTCGTGCAATTATAAGTTGGGTGTGTGAGATTGGAGTGACAGTGCAGATTGTCTATCTATAAATCGTCTGAATGCTCTCCAATTGATGAAGTCGTGTTCACAATTTGGAACTTGTGAATTCATGATCATCAAATGAATGCAGCATAATGCCCACTCATGAATGTAGTATTCTATTTATATATATTTCTCACAACACAGAAGTTTGTTTTGTTTAACGACACCACTAGTACACATTGATTTATTAATCATCGGCTGTTGGATGGCAAACTTTTGGTAATTTTGACATACAGACTTAGAGAGGAAACCCGCTACATTTTTCCATTTTATATGCACCATCCCACACACAGGAAAGCACATACCACGGCCTTTGATATACCAGTCATGACGCACTGGCTGTTATGAGAAATAGCCCAATGGGCCCACCGATGGGGATCGATCCCCCAAACCAACCGCACATCAGGCGAGCGCTTTACCCCTGGGCTACGTCCCGCCACCTTCACACAACGAAGAACTAAAGAAGGTTGATGTATTTTAGTTTTAAACATTTAGAATTTTATTGAAAAGAAAAACAGGGGATTCTTTGCGGCACTTCTTGGTGTCCTAAAATGAAGCTGCTGCATGTTTTGTTATTTAGAAACAACTCGAAAACTGAATCTAAAACATCTTGCATTTGTAAAGAAACTTACATGCTTCCATTCCCTGAGGTAGGGCAAATCCACTTTACCATTGGCGTCAACATATCGGTTTGGCTTTATCTGCATAACTGGCGTCGGTCGGACATACGCCATTGGCGGGTTGTATGGGTGTGTGTCTAAAATCCAGATACATACTGGAATGTTGTAGTTGTTGCCTGCAACAACAAAGAAAAACTTTAATATAATATTAAATGAAACCAACACTAAAAATCATACTCTTTAAACATAATCTATCCCACTCAAAAAACATCTCATCTCACTTAAATTGTATAAGCCATAATTTTATCTCTGACGCCACAAACTGGCGCCACATCCGAAAGACGGACATGACTGAACATTTATAACTGTATCGGCTATTTTATAAATGTTTGCTGGGTATAGAATTACAAAGAATAAATACTTCCTGATTAAATGTTATTATTGTTAGCGAGATGTATATTTCAGGTCATGTAATTATAATGACTCCGCCTTTAGTAAGTTGACCTAGCTTTGAATTACTATATTTTACCAGTCAATCTGTGAAACCAGTCATTATGCGTAATGCCTAAACAAATCAGTCATTTCGAGAAGTGCCTATGATCACCAGGCAATAAGTGAAATGACTGAACATTCCAGACATTTCACAAAATGACTGAAAATCATGGCCAGCCATTAGCAAAATGACTAAAGTGATTCAAGTCTTATTGTTGACACTTGTATACAGGCTTTTGGTCTTAAATATTGATAATATCACATTTTAAGAACAAACAAAGATAAGTATATTGATTATACGATTTAAAATACTACTTAATATTAATTATTATTAAACTTTTGCTATAGTTTCAAATTAAAGAATCTTATAGAAAATATGCTTAATACCACTTGCATATTACTAACAAAAGGTTCTGGTAATTAATGTTTCTCTGGTTTATTCTTAAACCAACACAGAATCTGCTATAGTATTGATGTCTTGTTATCTAGGAGCTTCTTTTCATCCCTGATTAGTTGTAATGGTTCGCTGGTTTATTCTCAAACCTAGCCTAATCCTTTAGTACAAATCTGTGATTACAGTACCCTATTACTTTCATCTCTATAAAACTAAACATGTTTCTGGGGTTTACTGATAATTTCTCGAACCGGCCTCAGTGGTGTCGTGGTTAAGCCATCGGACTACAGGCTGGTAGGTACAGGGTTCGCAGCCCGGTACCGGCTCCCACCCAGAGCGAATTCTTAAGGGCTCAATGGGTAGGTGTAAGGCCACTACACCCTCTTCTTTCTCACTAACCACTAACCAACTAACCTACTGTCCTGGACAGACAGCCCAGATAGCTGAGGTGTGTGCCCAGGACAGCGTGCTTGAACCTTAATTGAATATAAGCACGAAAATAAGTTAAATGAAATGAAATGATAATTTCTCGTGTAGCAACCAGTATATGATGGCAGAGTCCTATGAAGATAACTTTAAAACTGAGCCTTACACAAAGTATGAAGTTTGTAAAAAAGTGTTAATTCCAAAAGATGCATATTTCACAATGCTAGAAGATCTTAAAACAGCAGCAGCTGATAGTGGAACAAAGAGCAGACATGGATACTGTCTGCTATCAAAGTGACCTTTCTATACCAATATGTTACTTTCATGATTTGACACTTGACTACTTGGTAACATTCAACTTCATCTTCATGTACAACTTCTGAAATGATATGATATGAGTTTAAATAAAGCGTTACATTAGGACTTGAGTGGTGTGGTATTATAGATAGCACTTAAAAAAAAGTCATTTTGCATAATGCCTGTAATTTTTAGTCATTTCACGTATTGCCTGGTGGTCACAGGCACTTTGCAAAATAACTTATTTGTTTAGGCATTATGCGTAATGACTGGTTTCACAGATTGACTGTAACATATACATGTAGATGAAGGCAGAACATTTAATAAAAAAAATTAACAATCCAAAGCCCAACAGGGAATGTAAATTCACTTAGAGGTACCATACTAGTACACGCACACACCTAAGAAAATGCAGCTAATGACTAAATATTAGTATTAAATATTTACCTTTGTATGGGACTGGAATAGTTCCTTCTAAATTCAAAAGCTGTTTCTCTGTTCCATCGTTAAAAACTGAAACAAAACAAGACAGATGGTTCAGTATTTGGTAATGCAAAAACATTTATTTACTCAAATCCTTGTTAATATTAAAGCCGTACAATATAATTATAACATTTACTAGGTACCGCAAAATGCAAACACACCTACAGTTTGAATTAACTGGTATGCTATTGCCACCATACAACACACAAATGGCAGGTTTAAGAACAGCAATGATTTTACAGCATGCCCTGATTGCAGGGGTGAAGGGATCGAGTGTAGGTCAGTTGTAGAGCACTCGCCTGAGATGCGATGAGTCACACGATCTATCATCCTTGTTGGACTTGGGCTTTTATACCCATTCCAACCAGGTACATTAAGGCTCGTGGTATATACTGGTTTGCCCATGGAAAAGTGCACATAAAAGATTCTTTGCTGACTTTTTAGTAAGAGTAGCTCTCTCGCTGTAACTCACTCACTCAACCAAGTACAAAATAACCACATCAAAAACCAAACAGACATACAGTTTAAAATATGTTTTTCTTTCCAGGGACACTTTTCCAGGACTACATGAATGTGAAAGGCACTGACTAAAGTTATTCGGCAGTGAACAACATTTGAGCTATTACCTTTAAAAAGTAAAAAGTAAAGTTTGTTTTATTTAACGATGCCACTAGAGCACATTGATTTTTAATCTTATCATCGGCTATTGGACGTCAAACATATGGTCATTCTGACACTGTTTTCTAGAGGAAACCCGCAGTTGCCACATAGGCTACTCTTTTACGACAGGCAGCAAGTTATCTTTTATTTGTGCTTCCCACAGGCAGGATAGCACAAACCATGGCCTTTGTTGAACCAGTTATGGATCACTGGTCGGTGCAAGTGGTTTACACCTACCCATTGAGCCTTGCAGAGCACTCACTCAGGGTTTGGAGTCGGTATCTGGATTAAAAATCCCATGCCTCGACTGGGATCCGAACCCAGTACCTACCAGCCTGTAGACCGATGGCCAAACCACAATGCCACCGAGGCCGGTCTATTACCTTTATATTACATATTACTTTCAACTTCTAAGTTAACTAATTAACACAGATGAGTCAGGCTACTAACACAGTTGGTGTTGTGCCATAAAACAAAAGCTTACCGAATGGGCTACTCTGTGGCCTGAGGTCTGCATACCGTGATAAAACATTTAGTACTTCTCGTTTGGTGGCGTCAGCATTTTTATACTACAAAAAGAAATAATATACAATTTACATTTTTTAAATATTCACAAATTTTAACTTCAATACATTGCTGATTGAAAACTTCATAAATATAAACTGTATTAACAACAGAATCGCTGGTTACCCTATAAGGACTCACATTAATTAACAAATTTAGCAGCCTGTGGAAAAAAGCAGTTACCTGATCACCTAAGGTGACTTTTATTAGCTGGTGGCAATCACAGACTTTATAAAAGCAGTAAATCATTTATTTATTTTTTGGGGGTGTGTGTCTGTGTGTGTGTGGGGTGGGGTGTGTGTGGGTGGGTATATTTCAAACACATATAATTTTAGTCTAATATATCATCCATTAAACATTTTTATTTAAAATTATTTCCAAATAAAAATAGAACTGCCCAATTACTTCTGGTATTATATAACTATTCCATTGAGTTTATTCTCATTCTAGCCAGTGCACCATGACTGGTATATCAAAGGCTGTGGTATATGCTATCCTGTTACATACATGTATATAAAATATTCATTTTCTTTTTAACAACTTATTTAAACTGTTATCTAGAAGGTTTAACGTAATGTTTACAATTCTTGTATTTGTTCCATCACAAATTATAATAATAATGACAGCATCTTTAAATGGAAAGATTTCCATCTGTTACGCCCTCACCTTGATTATATTGATACATATATACATGTATAAAGAGGGAACTAACCCTAACCCTAACCATAGGGGGTTAACGGTTGGATATTTTACTAAGTTGAGGTACGTTTGGGTGCACAACTGTGATCACACACCTCAGAATTGAAGGACTGCAACAAAATAATTTTCTGATATATATATATATATATACAGGGTTTCTGCCAGATGGTAAAATGGGTATGGTGCCATACCCAAATATGTTTGCAGATTTTTTTAATTTTTTTTAAGTTAACCTTTTGTCAAAATTAATAAACTCTTAACATTACTATATGATTTTCTTAACCCTAACCCTAAACTTAACCCATTTTCTTTCTGGGGGAGGCCCCCCATACCCACTGTTGACTGTGGTTGCATTCAATTCCATAGCGCCATACCCAAAAATTTCTTTCTGGCAGAAACACTGATATATTATTGCTGTTTTTTGTTAAATGTAAGTTATAATCATGTTACAAATTCCAATTTTTTAAATATCAGTGGTTTCTGTCAATCACAAATCTGTCTTAAAATAGATCTATTGCTAGTATTAGATCTATTAAGGTCGACGACAGTCACTTTTCGCACCTTTGTTTTGGGTTCGTACACACTAACTATAGCATATCTTATAGTAATTTCACTTGAAATCCATATTTCGTAAGTTTTAAATGATGAAAGAAATAAAAAGTATCTTTTGTCAAATATATCATAGCAAAAAATTACCATTGCATATGTTTTATTTACTGTGTACGAAACAAAAACATGGGTGTGAAAAGTGACTGTTGTCGACCTTAGACTAAAGATCTATAAACTAAATAAATTAAATAAAAATAGACGAAGATTCTGATATAATAATATAATTTATAAATGTGATGTGGTTAACTTTATCTCAATTAATCGACCCTCCATAAACAAAACAGAATATCTAATGTTAACTTGTCTAATGATGAATCAATTGATGATGATGGAGGAAGTAATTTAACTGATTATTTAGTAAGCTGTTGGGTACTAATTACTATCAATATGTCAATTAGTTCATCAAGACAAAGGTCTCCGGCACGATATTTATTATTGTGATGTTTATTGTGCCGTAACGTTTATCCATTGGATCGAATTTTCCATTTGCAATCACGATTTAATAAAATCAGGTATATGTGCTTTATTTAAGAGCCTCAACATGTACAACATATTTTAATAAGTTTTAGACTAAAATATTAATTACAATACCTTTGGTAACCTTTCCAGGATTAGATGTTTGAAGATGACACATTTCCACATTTGAAAGTTATTTTTATCCTGGCACATCGAAAATGCAGAATGAAAATATGACAGAATGACAATTATTCGTATCATTTTTTTACTTTTTTAAAAATTATTATTTCCTTTAGTATTTTTTTTTTAAATATTATTATTACAGGCCATTAGTTTCAAAGGTTTCTTTTTTCTTCTTTTTTTTTCTTAAAAAAATCTCTGTTTAATTATCATTGCAGGTCCTTAGTTATTTTAAGGGTTTTATTCAATTATTATTATAAATATTTTTTAATTAACCAGCACAACCCCAACCATACAACCTAAAAAATCTTTGATTATAATAGTTTCAATAATCTTTTATAATATTTCTATTAATCTTTTATAGCAAGTTCTGGGGAAAGGTGAATAGACACACAAAGAGATGGGGAAACATAAATTATGAATAATGCACATTAATTGAACAAGAAAACGACAAGAAACAAGCAAATGCGTGATCTCTTGCCACCCCATTCCATCCCTCTATGTATGTCTCCCCCACCCCCTATGTTTTGTGTATCTGTGTGTCTGTGTGTCTGTATGTGTGTGTGTGTGAAGGAAACATTTATAAATGAAAACAGCACATTTTTATTTAGTTAATAATTAAATTAATTAATTTATTGATTTATTATTATTATTATTAAAGCAATAATTTATTGATTTATTATGTTATTTATTAATTATAATTACTAATATTATTCAGTAATTTATAATAATATTATTATTTATTAAGTATTAATTATTTTTTATGATATTATTTAGTTGTTATTATTAATATTATTAATTAATTTATTATTTATTGATTTTTAAAATAGTATTAATCAATTAGTTTATTTATTATTATTATTATTATTAAACATAATATTTCATTTAATATTGTATATTGTGGAAGAAACTCGAGAACCTGAGACAAATAATTGTAAAAATAATCCTATACCTTCAACAGTTTTCAATCTCATTTTAAATGTGCTTATAATGGCCGGCGGGAATATTCGAGATTTTGTTTGTAACTGAAAATTAGATTAATGCAAGATTACTATTTGGACAAACTGTCTATTTATGCATAAAACATAACTTGGGAGGTTTTCTTTATACAGTAAGTGTTTGTATTTGTTGGTATATCTCATATATTGCCACGATAATTCCATGATTTTATCGATTCCGCCTGAAATCTGAGCGGAATCTGCATGCTTATTTTGGCCATTAGACTTGTAACCATCGGAGGTCCAATAAATGTCAAAATGTTCAAAAACGGACTGTAGATGTTTACCTTGGTGAACTAAACTACTTTCTCACGGTATCGAGGGTTCCACGGTATCGCAGTATTTGTATTTTTCGTAGTTTAGCATGCGTAAATCTGCCTGATAGCAAATTTAATTATATAAACACAATGACAGATGGTACTCTACATCTGTGAAAAAACTTGAAATAATTTCAAATTGTTTTAAAAATTATAAATGTTTTACCGATTCCTCACAGAATTACTAATAGTGTGATTTTTCTGACACCCGTATGCTTACAAAAATCCCCAGTACCTGCAATGCAAATTTAAAACGTCATTGCTTGTGATACAAGTCTATTGTCTAGTCATTGACAATCAAAATGAGGCTACGTATGGTGACGTGTTTACCATTTTGAGAATGCAACCGAAGTAGAAATATATCGGGAAATTTAAGGGTCCAAAATATATTTTTAAAAACCTGAAAATGTCATTACACTTTATATTGACAATCAGAATATGTGAGAGGCTGTTGTACTTTTGTAAAATGGGCAGTATATGACTTACTGTCTTAAGTGGACACATGTCAGCCCTGATATTTTGATCATATATTCGAGTGATAAGGCACAGACAGGTTTTCAAATGCGCTCTCTGTTTTACACAGAAATAAACATGTCAGTGTACGAAATTAAAAATTTGGGGCACTATCCCAGATGGATACTAACATTTCAAAATCTGGTATCCCACCTGAGAATTTGGTATCCCGCTTAAATGAAATTCATAAATAACACCGTAACAAACTTGGACGACACTTTTCTCGTTCCCAGTCTATTGCAATGCCGCAATCAGGGAATTTGTGAAATTTGCAATCAAACGTAATCTTTTTTTGAATAATACTAACATAAATTAATATTTAGCAGTAATTTTTAAGTGTTTCTGACATTATTACTGATAAATCTACCTGTATCAATTTTCTGCAGATGTGGTATCAATATCTCAAATAAAATTTTAAGGGAGGAAACATCCAACAAAAACAATAGCGACTTAGCGGTTCCCAGTCTATTGCTACGCCGCTGTTACTCCAGTGTTGCATTAGACGAGTTGGGGGAGAGATTGTTATGGCAAAGCATTAGACTGGGTACGAGCTCGAAAATATTGTTACTTAACTTCACCAGCAAATGACAACTTTCATTGTTTAGCGAAACATTATATGGTATCCCGGTGGGATACTGGGTTCTTGAAGTCTGGTATCCAAAATTAAATTCTGGTATCCTCGGGATATCGGGATACTGTTAATCTCGAACACTGCATGTAGCTGAAGTGAACAAACGAAAGGTTCAACCGAATTTTAGGATCTTTTTTGTGTTAAAAATTTTGTTTCTTCAATTTTACTGTAAATTTGTGAATAAAAGCTACATATTTAACCGTTCAGATGAATTTACATTGTGTTTTTGTCATACGTTAATGTATAATCTTCTTGTTCTACGTATCAACGGCACCAAAATTCAGATTGTCACCTTAAGTACTCTGACAGAGGTACAGAACTATATATTTAAAAAAAATCTAATTCCACCAAACCATCTTGATTTGTAGTAAATGTAAATGCATGTGTAAACATGCTTCCACCAGAAATTACCGAAAAGAACTTTGCTGTAAATGACATATGAGGTAACCCGACCATCCTTCCATAAATGTTATTGTTTAGTGTAATGATCACGTGGTATATCGTCTAACTATGGCAGGTGAGATGTCAGTGTTGCAGACGATAACTTTGCAGAGATTTGTGATACTTTGATTTCGCTATGTGAATCATTTCATTAGTACCAAAATATTGCCGTAGGAAAAACTGATAACATGCACACTATTTATGGTACTATGAAAGTATGATTAAAACATAAAGTTGGCAGCTTGACTTGATGCATTTTCAATATTCAGAGAAAAAAGACACTTCATTGTTTATGTTCAGATTGATAGTGACGTAATATCTCGCATAACCTCGCGATACATGCAGTTACAAACAAAGTATGTCGATCGAAACTGTATGACAGTACGATATGTCAATATGATTTTATGAATCATGATAAGTATTGTAACTGTTAGTCTCCCTAGCTAGCTATATCCATGATTAAATTTAGAAACGTGTATAGATCTACAAACAACACAAAGAACAAAACTGAAATCATAATTTTAAAGTTAGAAAAAGTAAAAACAAATGCGTAAAACACTTTTAACTTAAACAGGATAGGCTACATTAATGATTAAGGGCAATTACAAACCTTTGAAAGGGCAGACTTCAAAATTGCTTCGTAATTTTTTGACATACTCAGTATAAAATGTTGTATTATGACACTATTAACAGCATTCAGTTCTCTCAAAGGTATGCGATCAAATGGAGGAACACTAAATATATTGAGTGTTTTTTGTTTTCTTCAAAATGTAAATTTCCTAGAATTCAGCCATTTTGTTTTTGTTATATGGAAGTTATATATTCCTCCAATCGTTAAGAGCACCCTCGATAGAAGATAACAATATGCAAGTAAAAACTCGATTAATTAATTAATTTAGTTTCAATGTACTATTACTGTACTATCACACTCTCTTCAAAATTAACTGATACATCTGAAAACATAGTATGACACATTGTCACAATCATTTTATTATGTATAATTATTCTAAAAATAAATAATTACGTAAATGCTAAAGCTAGTAGTAAAGGGGATTCCCCTACACAGGTGTACCAAATATATATCAGGATTCAGGACAAAACAAAATGGAAGAATAGGTCATTGGATCGATTAAAATCAGCTCAACTGGTCTACAAGCAATATTTATATTCCATCTATGCTAATTTCAGTCAGAATGATTAATTGTTTGCTTTTTTAAAAGAGACATACAAGGAGAGAGAGAAAGAGAGTGTGAGAGAAGGGGGAGGGAGGGGAGAGAGAGAGAGAGAGAGAGAGAGAGAGAGAGAGAGAGAGAGAGAGAGAGAGAGAGAGAGAGAGAGAGAGGGGGGGGGGGGGGGAGAGATAGACATCCATAAATACATACATACAGACCGACAGACACAAAGAGGCGGTCAAGCAAGCAGAAAGTCAGCATCCATAAAGACAGGCAGACATAAGCACCATTTAGTACAAATTTTAAGTGCTCGGTGGGGGAAACACTTCCATCCGTAAGTTTCGATCCCTGCGTCTATTTATTTAACGTGTTTATGCACGACAGCATATGAGGAACATGTTAGCCTATATACCTTGTATTAGCTCAGCAGGCACTCACAATCGGTGAAATAAAAATAATATGTTATGTCTACAATCCATCCATCCATACATCCATCCATAGATACAAAAAAAAAAAAAAAAAAAAAGAAGTTTTATTTAACGACGCACTCAACACATTTTATTTACGGTTATATGGCGTCAGACATATTGTTAAGGACCACACAGATTTTGAGAGGAAACCCGCTGTCCCCACTACATGGGCTACTCTTTCCGATTAGCAGCAAGGGATATTTTATTTGCGTTTCCCACAGGCAGGATAGCACAAACCATGGCCTTTGTTGAACCAGTTATGGATCACTGTTCGGTGCAAGTGGTTTACACCTACCCATGGAGCTTGCGGAGCACTCACTCAGGGTTTGGTGTCGGTATCTGGATTAAAAATCCCATGCCTCGACTGGGATCCGAACCCAGTACCTACCAGCCTGTAGACCGATGGCCTAACCACGACGCCACCGAGGCCGGTCCATAGATACATACATACATACATACATACATACATACATACATATATATATATATATATATACTGAACAAAATAAGAAACTTCCGCTATCTTTGCTTGAACATAACTTGATGAAAACAAACCGGGGGAATAATTGTTATATATGCGTTTAAAGAGTGTTCCATGATGCATCGTTTGGTGCAAAAATCATGGCCATAGGTTAACAGAAACTGGGAGAAATTTTGACCAAGTGTGGTAGGGGTTAAAAAAAACCCCACCCACTGTATAACGTGTATGGCCACCTCTTGAATTGACCACTGCAGTGCATCGCAGGCGCATAGAATTGACTAAAGTGTTGATTTCTGCCTGTGGAATATTGTTTCATTCCTGAATGAGCACTTGACGAAGTTCGTTGACGTTAGCGTGTGGGTTGGGACGACGCCTCAATCGTCTGTTCAGACTATCCCAGACATGCTCGATGGGGTTGAGATCAGGACTTTTAGCGGGCCAGTCATCAATAAAATCAATGTTATTTGTCCTAAGAAAATTTACAGTGTCTCTAGCTGTATGAGAGGGGGCATTATCATGCTGAAAAACCGAGATGTTGGCGTTGTTATGGAATAGAGGAATGACGTGATGAGCGAGAATGTCATCGCGGTAACGTTGAGCATTTAAATTGCCATCAATGCTACTAGTGGTGAACGATAACCATGGGCAATGGCTGCCCAGACCATGACAGAACCCCCTCCCCCGAAACGATCTCGTTCAAGAACACAACAGTCAGCATAGCGTTCATTTCTCCTACGGCAGACGCGCACCCTGCCATCACCACGTTGTAAAGAAAATCTGGATTCATCCGAAAAAAGAACGGTATTCCAGCGTCGCCGTATCCAACGAGTGTGTACACGTGCCCATTAAGACGATTTAGACGATGACGTTGCGTTAAAACGCATCCGACGTAAGGACGTCGTGCATGTAAACCGTTCTCCCGCAGACGATTACGAACAGTTTGCCCACTGATTCGGTTATTATGAAGCCCAGGTGTGTTAGCAGCAGTAGCAGTGGCAGTTTGGAATCGATTGCGCAAATGCGTGTTCATGATATAACAGTCTTGACCACGCGTTGTAACACACGGACGTCCACAACGTGGCAAGTCGTTGGTGCTTCCTGTCGTTCGAAATCTTACGCGAAGATTTCGTATCGCTCGACTAGAACTCCCATCATGCCTTGCAACGTCTTCTGTCGACATGCCAGCATCAAGCATGTCAATCGTCCGTTCGCGTAAATTATTGGGTATTCTTGGCATACTAAAAATGCTACAATGTAAAAAACCTTAATTTGTTTACAAATTTTTAAGCGTTTTTGTTCACTTGACAACAATGTCAGTAAGACAAGTAAAACAAATCGACCGAATACTACACGGGACATGTCGAACCATGCATGCACGTGCAAATTGAATTTCACGTTGTCGACGATTAACAGTGCAAAAATAATCGATAAAATTCATGAATCCTGATAATACAGCTCAAGGCTAATACTACCTATATAATTTCATTACACAATGAATTCTTTAACACAACAAATACTATATGTACAAATCGGAAGTTTCTTTTTTTGTTCAGTATATATATATATATATATATATATATATATATATATATATATATATATATATATATATATATATATATATATATACATACACACATCTGCCAGTCTGTCTGTGTCTGTCTATATCTATCTGTCTGTCTATCTATCACAACCACAAACACACACACTGACACACGCGCACGCACATCCATCCATCCATCCATCCATTCATCCACCCATCTATCGATACATACATACATACATTTACATACATACATACATACATACATACAGACATACACACATACACACATACATACACACACACACACATATATATATATAAGTTAGACCAAGGTATTTAATTTCGTTTTTACGTTTTCGAGCACGATTTTCAAGGGTGAAACGTTTTTGTAGCCATTTCTATTATTATATACTCTTCAAAAAAAGAAACGCAAAAGGGTACAAATGGGTTATAACTCCGATTTTATGTTTCCTACCGGTTCATGCTTTGTGAATATAAGGTCATTGCATGTCCCAAACACATTCCCACGGTTACATTCGATAAAAAGCAGCTACTGTAAAAACGCAGCCACGTGCAAACCATGTCACCACTGCACGTGCGTTGTCTGCACGTGCAACATGAACACCGACAGTATAAAAGTGCAGGGTGTTCGCTTGCCTGGCCTCTGTATCTGGCCGACAGTTGACAATCCAGGACATGCCACGTCTCAGTGAACCGCAGAGAAACAATGCCATCGGCCGACTAGACGCAGGCGAATCCAGAACGGCCGTTGCCAGGGCATTCCATGTGTCCCCAAGCACCATCTCCAGACTGTGGGACCGTTACCAGCAACATGGATCAACACGTGACCTCCCTAGATCCGGTCGACCACGGGTCACTACCCCCGGGCAGGACCGCTACATCCGGGTACGCCACCTTCGGGAACGATTGACTACTGCCACCTCCACAGCCGCAGCAATACCAGGTTTGCGCAGGATATCCGACCAGACCGTACGGAACCGCCTACGTGAGGTAGGAATTCGTGCCAGACGTCCAGTTCGAGGTGTCATCTTAACACCACAACACCGTCGACTCCGACTGCAGTGGTGCCAGATTCATCGACAATGGCCTCAACTGCGATGGAGACAGGTGTGGTTCAGTGACGAGTCCCGATTTCTGCTCCGACGTCATGATGGAAGATGTCGCGTGTATAGGCGTCGTGGTGAACGTTATGCAGCAAACTGCGTGCAGGAAGTGGACAGATTCGGCGGGGGTAGTGTCATGGTGTGGGCAGCCATCTCACACACTGGCAGAACTGACCTGGTCCACGTGCAGGGCAACCTGAATGCACAGGGCTACACTGACCAGATCCTCCGGCCACACATCGTTCCAGTTATGGCCAACGCCAACGCAGTGTTCCAACATGACAACGCCAGGCCTCACACAGCACGTCTCACAACGGCTTTCCTACAGAACAACATTAATGTCCTTCCTTGGCCATCGATATCACCGGATTTGAACCCTGCCCGAGCTGGCAGCAGCCTTGCAGGCCGAGTGGGCCACCATCCCCCGGGACGTCATCCGTACTCTGGTTGCTTCAATGGGCAGGCGGTGCCAGGCAGTTGTCAACACACGCGGAGACCACACCCGGTATTGACTCCAGATGACCTTGACCTTGGTGGTGTGTCCTATCACTTACTCACAATGGACTAGAGTGAATTGTGAACAATCCTGCAACATTTGGTAATTATCGGACTCACCATTCAATAATTAAATCAATTCTCCAAATGTTACGACAATGTGGTTTTGCGTTTCTTCTTTTGAAGAGTATATAATTTATATTAATTTTATTTGCGTTGATATTGAGTCTCCGTTTGTTGCAATGTTGTTAGAGTTTAGTAGCAAGCAGGGCCGTAGCTAGCGGGGGTGGGGGGGGGGGGGGGGGGGCCAAAAAATCCGGAAAGCATTATAGAAGAAAATTCTCTTCTTAACTGTTTAAGGAGTTTTAGACTTAACTACTCAGTTGCCCTCTCCTCCCCCCAGCAAAAAATCCTAGCTACGGCCCCCACTTGTGAGCCTTTTAATTTTTTTTTTTTTTACATATTAATGTTTGCCATTCAAGGGGTCCAACCTAAACGTATGACACATGCTTGAATTTCGTATACCACTACCAAAATGGCGGATAAAGCTCGCTTCGCTACACGACGGTGAGTACATTTTGTCGCACAGCTACATGATGGATGCCTTTCTGATTAAAATAATATTGCATATGGCTCTAGAATGATTACTCTATCCATATGTTTACGTAATTCTCGATTTTGTTCAACCCCCAAAAAAAGAGGCCAGTAAGTTAGACCTTTACCAATCACGAAAGATGAAAGTTGTTTCCAGTCTTGACACCTAGGAGATCCAGTTCTAGCAAAAGGCTACGTAATCGTCATACCCCAGACTTTACAAATTGCACAAATAAATGTGTTTCATCAGTACATTTAAGAAAGCAGCTTCCATATCAACACCCATTGATGTAAATCCTACATCCAAAAAGAAATTTCCAATACCACCACAGCAAGATCATCACAAAAGAAAGGAGAAAAGATATTTAAGAAGAGGTCATTCACATCTCAGAGTGTAAATAATGATAATCATACATTTTAAGTGTTAGATGAACTGTCCCTTGATGCAGACATGTATACTAATGATATAACAGAAACAATATCACTCTTCAGAAGCAGTGTTCAAAATGGCATTTTTTTCCACCACCCTCAAACATTTCCTATGTATTATTTAAAGATACGCTAAAATGGCACTGCCACGGTAATTCGTCCTGTATGAGGTATTCTGACGCCAACAAGGACTTATTATGGACAGGCAAATTGTTTTTGGAGGTCAATTTATCAGATTCATGAGAGGGTTTTCTCACCGGGATATATCCTGGACAACTTCAAGGAATTCAACCTGCACGTGCCAACTACAAGGTGGATGAAGGAACGACACTTCCTTCATAATGACTTGGAATCAAGGACAATATGCTCATTCCCAGTCTGGAGCTCCACGCGGTAAGACGTGTTTGTTTCGCTTGTGCACACTGCACGTGCTTTCGTGTGCTCGACTTGGAGGTTCTTCATTTCGTTGTCAGCGAAATGAAGTTTTCTACTGAAATGTATGCGGCCATTGGAACTGATTGAACGCTGGAACGCTTCTCGTTTACACAGCCTGCACCACCAGGTTGGATTCTTTTTTTAGCGAGATTCCTTGCCTCCACGTCATTTCTCCGTATGACTGTCGACTTGTTTTTTTCGTGACTCGTATGACGGCCATTCTGCAGAACGCCACGGTTGTTCGCATTTAGTCTCTACATGTCCGAGCCTGTCCTAGCAGCACTGGAAGATTGACCGCCCCACTCTAAGAAGAAACAGGAAGCGGGGTCGGCCCCTACTACTCTTTTTCTAGACTTTATCTTGCTTTATAGTGATACCATCTCGTATCCTCCGGAGTCGGGCCCGTCCGCACCACTATACCAACCCATGACGACTGGACTATACCCTAGTCTGATACTCTCTCTCGTTCAGACGGATCCGGCTTCTCAAGATCTGTATTTCAGCACAGCACTACACCTTCAACGTCTATCGACTGTCAATCTAGGGGTTTTCTTGACGGGATGCAACCCATCTCGTCCCTTTAAGCTGTGCACCCAAACGGCCTTAACGAGGCCACTCGCGTGGACATATCGATCGGACTCTAAATTTTTAGATCTGCGTTCAAAATTTTATGTCGAAATTACTTTTAATTTTTTTTTTATTAAACACTCCGATCCTCTATTCTTTCTCTTATTTAATTTTGGACTGTCCTTCTAAAATGCTCCAAATTATATAAATATTCGGCCGAGGAGTCAATTCTTTTTTATTTTTGGCTTGTAATATTTTTTAATTTTTTTATTTAATCTATTAACTTCTTTACTAATTGCTTTTTTCAAAATTCTGCCCATTTTTACCCCCCCCCCCCCTCCCCCGTCCATCCCGAGTCAGGCCACCGATCTTATCGGAGGTCGGACTCGGGATGGGCGTGTTCGAAACCCTAGTGGTATATGGGCACGTTAAACTAGTTATCATCCGGAAAGCATTATAGAAACTTAAAGAAAATTCTCTTCTTAACTGTTTAAGGAGTTTTAGACTATTAACTACTCAGTTGCGCCGCCCCCCCCCCCCCCCCAAGCAAAACATCCTAGCTACGGCCCTGGCAAGGGATCTTTTGCATCCACCATCCCACAGACACAATAACACATACCAAGACATCTGATATGTTGTCAGTCATTAAAGCGGCAGTATCCGGATTATTTTTATTATTTAAGCATATAGAACAGAAAATCCAATTACGTTTGGTGCATATATGACGCCGCACTCCCCTTTGGTTTCACTACGCTGGCTTATCCAGGTCAAAAACAAAGCCAGTATTTTGAAAGTGGGACACTTTTGACGGGCTCGTACCGATCTCGGTTTTCATTGGCTTATCACAAGTATAGAATTCCCCAACAAGAGATCACGTAAGATTTTGCAATTTTTGAACAAATTTAACTGTCTTGATTGAGGGGTCGTCTCATATCTCCAAAACATATTTATATCCATAGAGGTATGGTACAACGCCTTTCCAGGGGTCGGTGGGTGGGGGATTTGCCTTGAAATTTTGACAGTGGCCAGCTGTTGGCATACGCGTTACATGTAAGTGTGTGTGTGTGTGTGTGTGTGTGTGTGTGTGTGTGTGTGTGTGTGTGTGTGTGTGTGTGTGTATGTGTGTGTGTGTGTGTGTTACTAATTACGTAACGCTCTAGGGGTAGAGGAAAAGGGTACTGTGTTCGATTTACGTAACCTTTTTCAAGATTATATGTTATTTTTATTCATTACTTAGACTAAAAAGATGATTTTTGGGAATGCGCGGTCAGTCTAGGATCGATCCCCATCGGCGGGTATATAAAAGACAATGGTATGTGATATCCTGTCTGTGGGATGGTACATATAAACGATCCCTTGCTAAAAATAAATGTATTTAAGACCCACTCAACACATTTTATTTACGGTTGTATGGGGTCGGATGATTATTAAATCAATATGCTTTATCTTTGATATCGTTAAACACCACCCCTCCCCTAATTTTACCCTTTCCAAACGAAATAATATTTATTTGAATTTGTCGATTTTAATAAGTAAAATTAAGAAGTGAAAACGTTCATTGTCTACTTTAGTATATTTAATTTTTAAAATATATACATGATTAATGTGTTACTAGTATACAAAATAAACTTTGAAAGTTCTACTAACACTTTATAAAATATCAATTCTGAAATAGGAAGGTACGACTGTCGATAATACGTTGTCAAGATCAAACCGGTTTTAACTAAAGACTATAGTACTGTCGGAAAGAGAATAAAAATTATTTTCATGGATTATTTCTTACATATTAAACAGACAAGTAAATATTTTGTAAATATCTATTTAAATATAGTCTACCTAATTTACAATTTACTTGACGCACAAGGTGGTGTTTACTCTTGAAATTAAAAGAAATGTCCGTAAACAGGTGATTTGGGCACTTTATTGGAAGAGACTATAACACGTTTTGGCCAACATGTGTCAATTTCATTGCTGTTTCAATATCCGAGGGACCGTTTCTGATGACGGTTTACCCCTATTCCTCTCCAAAACAAAATATTTGTAGACATTTATAGGTAACTTTTGAGCAAAACAGTCGAAAACCATTTTGAGTTTGTGATCTATTATACCGGTATTAAAGGTGCTATCTCAAAGTTGCATAATAACAGCTATTGCAAATCATGTTTTTATTAAATTTTGCTGTAACATTTAAAGACTACACCTTTAACTATATGCCCATAAATGATTTTAGGAATTTTTTTTATCTACTAGTAGAAAATACCAATCTAATTAAAATTAGCTCCACTATTACATGCATCTTCATAAATCAAGGCTAATATATTCGTTCCTCGTCGTTCCTCGTATTACGAGGAAGGAATATATTAGCCTTGATTTATGAAGATGTATTAGATGTGGATCTAAAGACAGCCAGTTGGAGCTCATGTCCACCAATCAAAACCTTACTTGCAGAATCCTGCCAGTGATTTAAAACTAACAACACTGCGTAGTCCCCAATGTCCAGGTAACATTTCGTCTGTAAATAATAATTTAAATATTGACCAATCACACTTCGCCTTTTATAACGTTATTTGGGAGCATACAAATTCAAAAAATATCGGGCGAGTCTATTTTAGTGACCGCAGTACAGCGAACCATACCAATACGTTATCAGTCTTCAATTTTACATTAAAAATTATTTATTTATTTATAAAAAACAAACAAAAAACCCCCACTAAATCAGTCTTCAGTTTTACATTATAAATTATTTATTTTATAAAATAAAACATGTTTTAAGGCATTCGTAATTCACACGAAACATGTCGTATACCCTCAGAATAATTCGGAATGTTTTCAAATTATTTTTAAATCACTGCAAGTAAGGTTTTGATTGGTGGACATGAGCTCCAACTGGCTGTCTTTAGATCCACATGTAATAGTGGAGCTAATTTTAATTAGATTGAGAAAATACATTTTTATTGGAGAATCTTTATCACAAAAAGATGCTCACATATAACTTCTGATATAGCACCTTTAAGTAGTTGCAAGATTGTGTAAATTTCTAATGTACTAATATTGAATTTATATTCACTAAATATGCTGGTCATAATTAATAATTTATGCTGCAATTCAAATTAATCAGTTAACTTGCAGTTTTAAATTAAAAGTTTGTTCACGGGTAAATGAAATTGACACATATCCACTAAAATGTGTTATAGTCTGTTGCAATAAAGGTCACAAATCTCCTATTTACTGACATCTTTATTTTAATTTCAAGAGTAAAGACCACCTTGTACATCAACGAGAGCCAAAATAAGTGAATACTAAATTAGGTAGAGTATCATTAAATAGATATTTACAAAACATTTACTTGTCAGTTTAAATAAAACATTTCCTTCCTTTAATGATGTTTCAGGGGCGGGACGTAGCGCAGTGGTAAAGCGTTCGCTTGATGCGCGGTTGGTCTAGGATCGATCCCCGTCGGTGGACCCATTAGCCTATTTCTCGTTCCAGCCTGTGCTCCACAACTGGTGTAACAAAGACCGTGGTATATGCTATCATGTCTGTGGGATGTTGCATATAACAGATCCCTTGCTGCTAATCGAAAAAAAAGATAAACCCATGAAGTGGCGACAGCGGGTTTCCTCTCTCAATATCTGTGTGGTACTTAACCATATGCCTGACGCCATATAACCGTAAATAAAATGTGTTGAGTGCGTCGTTAAATGAAACATTTCCTTCCTTAATGATGTTTTACTGCCCATCGCCTTGAAACTGAAATGTGTCGATATCGCAATATACCGAGAAACAACAGGTTATGCCAACTACGTGACATCGCGGTCGAAGTTGAAGTACCTTTTCTCCGATTCATCGACTGCCCTAAACGTCAAACATCAAAACTAGAGAAAAACACTTTTAACAAACTCACGCATGAATATCTCACATTTCAATTACTGAACAACTATGAATTAAATATTCTGTTGTAATATTATCAATTGCCTTGCAGCTCATTTTGTAATCAATATATGGCATAGCTCTGGTGACGTTGGGAATTTTTTTTTGTAATATGTAAGGCTCGTCGGACTGGTGTAGGGGGGGGGGGAGGGGGGAGTAGAGCTATAAAGTGTTCAAGTTTCAAAGTTTAATTTGTATGTACAATGTCTGATTCACTCATGAATTGTATATATTTCCTGAAATTTACCTAACTATTATGTAATTTTCAGGTATTGTATATAATTGTGTTTTGAAACTTGTACCGAAGAAGAATGTCGAAACGTGTTTAGATTTGTGGAAGTACATAGACATTCCTAGGGTTTGCAAAACTCTTCGGTTATTACTCAATATCCTGTTCCCATTAATCCCCTCAATCAGCTATTGAAGGCCTTTGTATTGTTTTATGGCAACTGGCCTATCCAAATCAACTTTCATACGTAGGATATTTGGGAGATCAGTAGGCCTATGTCTTTTATCGGAAGTTGTAAACGAAGTATTGAAACGTATATTTAGGATAGACTGGCTTTTTTTTCAAACAGATTTACATCAGGTGTGGTTAAGTACTGAACACGTTTGACTTTTTACAGACTAATCAGGCGGGGGTGGGGTTGGGGGTTGGGGAGAGTTGCCTCCCAGTGCTGGAGCAAATCCTTAAATTCGGTAAAAAAATAACCAACCCCAAAACAACAACAAAAAACCCCGAGATATTCGGGCAAAATGAGCTGGCCTGAAACCTTTTTTACCATGCATTTGAAATTTTCATCATTCTACTCACAACATTACTTGTAATCCACGTAAAAATGTGTAGCAATTCGTATGCAACACCATATAGATGTTTGGCAGTAATGCAGACCTAATATATCTGTCTCTGTAAAGCTTTATTTCATGTTTTATATATATATATATATTTTTTAATGATTTGTGTATTTTATATTTATATTATAATGTTCAATGGCTTTGTTTTGATTCGGGCAAAAATCAGCCTGCCCCTCTACATTAAAAGGAGCCCGTGCACCTATGGTCACATTAAAAGGAGCCCGTACGCCTATATCACATTAAAAGGAGCCCGTGCGCATATGGTCACATTAAAAGGAGCCCGTGCGCCTATGGTCACATTAAAAGGAGCCCGTGCGCCTATGGTCACATTAAAAGGAGCCCGTGCACCTATGGTCACATTAAAAGGAGCCCGTGCGCCTATGGTCACATTAAATGTAATAATAGCTAATCTTTATGGTCCAGTTTAAGGTATTCTAAGGTTTAGGGGCGGAACGTAGCCCAGTGATAAAGTGTTCGCTTGATGCGCAGTCGGTTTGGGATCGATCCCCGTCAGTGGTTCCATTGGGCTATTTCTCGCTCCAACCAGTGCGCCACGTGGTATGTGTTATCCTGTCTGTGGGATAGTGCATATAAAAAAGCCCTTGCTACTAATCGAAAAGAGTAGCCCATGGAGTGGCGGTAATGTTTTGATGACGTATGCACTCGTGCGGGAGCTATACACCACCACAAACATGGACATGAGCGTAGTGTGTAGTCCATAAGTTCCTAATTGATAGCATGTAATAAGAAAATAATTATACAGGGCTATGGGAGCTGATCCTTAGCTAATTGGAAACAGTTAACAGATGTTTTATAGGGCCTTGATTGAAAGAGTTTATGAGAAATACCAGTTTTAGCAGGCATTGAAAGAAAGAAATGTTTTATTTAACGACGCACTCAACACATTTTAATTACGGTTATATGGCGTCAGACATATGGTTAAGAACCACACATATATTGAGAGGAAACCCGCTGTCGCCACTTCATGGGCTACTCTTTCTGATTAGCAACAAGGGATCTTTTATATGCACCATCTCACAGACAGAATAGCACATACCACGGCTTTTGATATACCAGTCGTGGTACACTGGCTGTGATGAGAAATATCCCAATGGGCCCATCGACGGGGATCGACCCCAGACCGACCGCGCATCGAGCGAGCGCTGTACCCCTTACCAGACATTGCGTGGATTATATCAGAATAGCGGACATGCGTTTGGAAATGATGAGGTTGGCGCCAAGAACACTGCCAGAACAATATATCTGTAAACAGTGGAAACGTCAGGCCCGTCAGAACCGGGGGGAGGCGGAGGGCGGGGCACGTCCCCCACTTGTGAGCCTTTTTTTTTCTTCTTTTTTTTTACATATTGTTTGCCATTGTAACCAAAATCTGATATAGTCTGTATCCGATCAGTCAGTGCCCCCCCCCCCCCCCCCCCCCCAACAAACACTGACACATTTATTACCAATGGCAGGAATTGAGGTATTAACTGCTCAATCAAAAGTTGGGTGCACCTCGAACTTTGATCCAACCGATGTTATTTGGTTTAGTACTACCTAAAACGAAATATTAATGATATATAGATACTCCCCGAGTGTCTTGTGATCATAATTTATCAACACGAGTTGATTAAAGTATGAAATCCGAGGATTTCTGAGGATTTTTATACTTTGATCAACGAGTGCTGATAAATAATGATAACACAAGACACGAGGGGAAAATTCTTTTTATCATCCATTATCATTCTTTTCATTTGCGACAATTGTAAACAATGTCAGTAATGTGGGTTGAATAACACTATATTTGGCAGCGGTAGACTCGTTAAGGTCTCACTACACAGATGTCATCAGGCCATTGAAACCCATGTTAAATTGCCCAACTTCAAATGAAGACTGCCAATAGAACGGGTTCTCGTTGGCACTAACATAAACCATTGTGAACATACATTATATAAGCATTTATTTTCACTCTAAAATTGAGAACATTTCCGTCTCAGTTTTTTGCTATATGACCGCATCTGGCTGTAATACCGATCCGAACAGGTGGTTCATTAACCGATTCACTCCGGCTGTCTCTTACGCTATACACTTATGTCCCAAAAGGTCGATGCACAATATTACAAAATAGCATGGACAAAATACAACCAGAAGGCTTACCATTACACATACATATTGTTTTAATTCTTCACCATTTCCTAGAAGTGAATATGTGAACCATAACTTGTATCACAATTAGGAACTATAGTGGACCGTCATCAATCAACTCTCACCCGGAAGTGATCTGTGTAGTGAGACCTAACTAGCAGAACGACAGTGGCGTGACGTCACTAATGATAGGTTTAGCGCTGAAACATACACAGTGACGTAACAAAATAATGTCGTGATTAAAATATGACCAATCAAGATAAGAAGTAATATCTCCTAGGAGAATATTGCAGGATATATTGCAAATTATAGTTCCAGCGATATCTCCAACAAAAGCCTTTAATGGATGATAAATGGCCTTAGTGCAATGAAATTGATAACCAAATCTATTTCTGAATTGATAAAATTAAAGGATAAACTTATTTATTTAACTTATTTATTTAACTTATTTATTTTCTAGATGATCTGAATGTTTATTAATGAAATCCAGTATTTGTGAGCTATTATTCAACAAACTACTGCAAGTGAGCCACTTCATCCATAGTAATCGTTTTTAAAACTACATAGACAACAAATTCTTAAATTCGTGCTCTGCTAGTAAATCTATTTAGAAATTAGTTAACTGCATTTCTCTATAACTATGGTAGACCTGCCTCTTTCCCAGGAACAAAGGTGGAGCCCAACATTAGTGACATTCATAAATTAGATAAACCATTGCCACTGATCATTTTGGGTAGGAGCCAGGACGGAGATGCGAACTAAGTCTGATGGCCTATACACTACACCACCATTTGGGATCAATCCCCGTCAGTGGGCCGATTGGGCTATTTCTCGTTCCAGTCAGTGCACCACGTCTGGTATATCAAAGGCTGTGGAATGTGCTATCCTGTCTGTGGGATGGTGCATATAAAATATCCCTTCCAACTAATAGAAAAATGTAGCAGGTTTCCTCTTTAAGACTATGTCAAAAATTACCAAATGTCTGACATCCAATAGCCGATGATTAAAAAATCAATGTGTTCTAGTGGTGTTGTTAAACAAAAGTAATTTTGTATACACTACACCGCCAATACTATGATATTACATGTACTTATCTGCTTCCTTTATCAGTGAATGCATGTAACCATGGCAACAATAAGCATAAGTACTCATGGGTACAGTGCTTATATTACGTTTGTTGAAAAGATAATTCTTGCAGGAATATTTGCAAGCACCGGGTCTTCAACATCTGGATGATTTATGAGCCCATTTGTTCTAAGCATACTTAATTTAACCCTGGGTTACGGATAGTCTAATATTTTCTTTTTAATTGTTATTGCACAAATACAACTTTGATTATATATAGATACCTTTGATTGTTCTAAATCTGCTTTTAACATTATGTTTTCAATTATTATTTGTATTGATTACGTCCTTGTTTTTATTTAAATTTCTGTTAACTGCTGGTTAAGCTAACTAACATTTGAATAACTGGCTCCTGATGTTTGGAGCAATATTTTAACATGGTGCCAAAATCAGTGTCAAAGAGGAAATCATAGAAAGCCGTTCAGTACAGAACACCAACAGTACAAAGATGCCACATTTTATTGTAGGTAAGTATTTATAACGGAAGAGGGCGAGACGTAGCCCAGTGGTAAAGTGCTTGCTTGATGCGCGGTCGGTTTGGGATCGATCCCGGTCAGTGGGACCATTGGGCTATTTTTAGCTCCATCCAGTGCACCACGACTGGTACATCAAAGGCCGTGGTATGTGCTGTCCTGTCTATGGGATGGTGCATACAAAAAATCCCTTGCTGCTAATCGAAAAGAGTAGCTCATGAAGTGGTAACAGCGGGTTTCCTCCCTCGATATCCATGTGGTCTTTAACCATATGTCTGACGCCATATAACCGTTAATAAAATATGTTGAGTACGTTGTTAAATAAACCATTTCCATTTCCTTTATAATGGAAGCAATTTTTTTTGCTTTGCTTTTTTTTTTGGTTTGTTTGAGAATTATAATTTATAAGTTTCGCAAAATTTTAATAGACATTAGTATTTCTACCTGGGCTATTCACCCCTTTATTGCACTTGTATTAAGACTATAAATATATTATACACACATAATACTTGCATATCCAAGAAAATCTTATCTTTCACGTTACATTTTAAAGGTTTAGCTGCAGGGCTTCTACGTAAATTATGGTAGCCACACTCCCATAGCTAGTGATATTCAATGTTTGGCTAGTTAATAACTACTATTGCCATGCTTGACTGCTATTGAATTGGTTTTCTTGGTCAAATGTTGCAGTTAAGTCTATTGTGTAAATATGAATATCCTGCCCTCACCCCTAGTGTCAGTGTTTTAAAGCTCTATCTCCCTCTTTAGGTGACAGATCTGATTATTACTATTAATTAGTAAAATTGTATTACTTAAAGTAAAGCAGGCCTAGTGAATTCTTAATAGTGGCTGGTAATTTTTTTTTAAATCGCTGATCTCATGGTTAGTGGATTTTATAAAAATTCGAGAAGCCCTGAGCTGTGAGTATAAATAAAAGTGTATTATATCATTACTACAGGCATGGGTTCTTGAATGTTTTTAAAATTAACTTGGCATTGGGTCAGTATATATTAAAATCCACTGATTATGAGTAAACATTTACAAGCTCAACTTGCACCCCAGTTCGTTAAAAGCAAAACATGCTAAAACCATCCATCAGTTCAATCAAATTACAATGTAGATAATGAAGTGACGTCAGCTCCTACCAACTCCTGTATCCACAGTGTAAACAAGTGCAGTAATTTACGATAAGGCACTTCCCTTTGATCACCAGGACTTGTAAAACAACATAAATGACTTCTTAATATAATAAACTACAGTCAGACCTCGTTACAACGACCATGTTCGTCCCTGGGTCACTTTGTTGTTATATCGAAATTGCCGTTGTATCGAATTAATTTGTCATGAGTTATATCCTTTGCCAAAATGACGTAAGAAAAACTACTAATTTATATTAACTAAAGACTGAATAGCATTTAAATGATTAATGCATTGCCATTATTATTAAAAACAAACCCAGCAACATATACATGTAAATATAAATATGCGTTTGAAATAGTAATAGATATATTAATCAAGACCACTGATTTCAAATATATGTATGTATGATTTTATAAAATTTTATAATTTTAAAAAGGTTTTGATTGGGGGGGGGGGGGGGGGGGGGGGGAGGGGGGTTGGCCCCGTGCCACTTCCTTCTCCACACAACGCCACTGATCAAGGCGCATTCACTGTTAGTCTAATCATTCCTTAGTTAAAAACATCTATGATTGATAGCTAGTTCATACCGTCAACATAGAACACTTGATTGTTCGAAATTAATCATTTAATTGATTTTCAAAAGCAATACACGTCTACAGATTTAGCAGATATTAGTGACTCGGACATCAGGTGACACTGTCGGCTCGCACAGATATCAAGGATGCCAAATGAATGTATATGGCTGTGTGTACTGGTAACGTGCTACGGCATCTGTGATTATGTAATGGCGTTGTAAAGAGGTGTTTTCAAACGTCGGATGCACGATTGTTCGGTGTCGGAAGGTATGAATTCCGGTGTAATGAACAGAATAACATTGATGTACGTTTGTTCCCGACAATTTATGGTCGGATGGTGTAAATGTCGTAGTAACGACGATTATTGTAACGAGGTCTGACTGTATTTAACTAAATATATGTCAATTTTCATCAACAGAACGAAATGGGGTTATAGTATTTTTGTCTTCAAAAATCCAAAGAAGAAATGCACACTAGTAGACTACGTTGGAGCAAAAACGACCACTCACGATACCCAAGTGATAATTTTCTTTTCTTTGGGATTTCGTAATTTGTGTCAGTTGTGATTTTAGATGGGAAAGTCTACTTAATCAAGAGTTTTACATAATTATTTACAGTAATAAAGCATGACGGCTGATAATGTCCATAACCATTTCAGGGGTGGCAGGTTATTTCACCATACCCTGTGATGTTACTAATATCAGTACATATTTTTGTGTCTAGATAACGGTAATTAATTGCCTCGTCTGGTTACCTACCAAATATACACTTGCCAATCAGGAATCACAGGTGAAGGCAACTACACCACATAGACCAATTAACTAAGAAAAGACTGCGATTATCATTTCAGTCCGTAGGTTAATGCATGAACAAAACATGATGCAGTTATTTCAACTTTGACAATGGGGGTTCCTTTTGTATTGAAAAATAATATATACGTATTGCTGGCTTACTCGGATGGATATTATTACAGAACATTGCGATGCATGCCTGTTTCATCAGCACTCAAAAATCAAGTGTTTGTTTCTTCCGTTCCTGACGTATTACATAATCAGTGGCTCGCCAGAGGGCGTATTCACTGCGATGGAACAAAATGGCTGCACCTGTTACTACTCAAAAGAATTTAAGGGTCAAAAATTTATAACCAAATAAGTTTCAGAGTGTATTAGATTGATGATGTAAACTACACCAATTTTTTTATTTATTGTTCCATATTTACAAAAAACCACAAATAAACGTCACTGTATACAAGAAAGTCACATGACATGCTGTCAAAGTTGAAGGTTGTCAAACATGGATTTTACATATTAGAACATTCGTTTAATAGTGTGTGAATCCACCCCTGGCGCGAATACACTCGACACATCGTTGCCTCATGCTGTTGATCAGACGTCTGAAGAACTCTTGGGGAATGGCCTGCCACTCTGCCATAAGAAGTTGACCCAGATCATGAAGGTTGGCCGGAGGGGCATGGTTATCCCGAACTCTCCTGCCTAATTCGTCCCAGGCGTGCTCTATTGGGGCCAAGTCAGGCGAATATGCTGGCCAATCCATCCTGGCGATACCTTGTTGTCTGAGAAAGTCCGTTACCACCCTGGCGTGGTGGGGTCTGGCATTGTCATCCTGCAGAACTGCCCCGCCGCCAATCTGCTGAAGGCCTGGGAGAACCAACGGCCGGATAATCTCATTCAGATAGCGGATTCCATTCAGATTGCCATCCACCACATAGAGGGGGGTCCTGTGGTGGATAGAGATGCCGCCCCACACCATGACGCTGCCACCACCGAACCGGTGACGTTGTCTAACGTTAACGTCAGCAAAGCACTCCCCAGGACGTCTGTAGACACGAACCCGACTGTCGTTGAACTGGAGACTAAACCTGGACTCATCAGTGAACATCACTCGATCCCACTGAACACGTTGCCACCGCAGATGAAGCGTGCACCAGTGACGTCTGGCCGTTCTGTGACGTGGTAGGAGTGGTGGTCGAACAGCCTGGCGACGGCAGCGTAGATTATTGGCTCTCAGACGATTGCGTATGGTTTGATCAGACACTCGAGTTCCAGTCGCAGTCCGCAGATTGTCACGTAATCGGCGTGCAGTGGTTGTGCGTTGACGTAGAGCCATATTGGCGATGTAGCGGTCCTCTCTATTTGTAGTGCTTCGGGGTCTTCCCGAACGTGGATGATTTCGAACAGAATTCGTTGCTTGGTACCGTTGCCACAGTGGGCCAACGACACTCTGACTGACACCAAGTCTCAGAGCAACATTTCTTTGCGTATTGCCATCCTGAAGCCAAGCAATAGCCCTTCCTCGATCTTCGATAGTCAGTTGAAGTCGTACCATTGTCGAATTTGGAGTGTGCACCCTACACGAACGCAAGCTCCAATTATACGGAAATTCAGCATTGGGAACATGGAATACACGTGCAAAGCGTGCAAATGAAGTGCTTTGTGAAAAAGCAAGTTATGGGCACTTAACAGACCTTTCGCTTTCGCCCTAATTTACGTGCAAATGTAAGCATGTTTTCGCCATTAGAACTAGTCGACAATGTCAATGACAGTGGATTTTAATTCATTTATGGGTTGCTTAGACCCACTTTCGTCAAAATGGAACAATACCATGCGTGACATTATGGTCTAGCTAATATAATTGACATTCAGAAAATAATGTCGAAAATATCGTCTGACCCTTAAATTCTTTTGAGTAGTATATATATAACAGCCGTCATATTTAACCGTTTTATTAATTAAAATATAATAATATACTTGTTGATATTATGTAATAATGTGCATTATATATCGTTGAATATGCATACCAGTCCAAAAGCGTTGCATGAGCATTTTTTTTAAAGATTTACTACCAATCATATTTTATTATTCAGCCCCACCCCCCCTGCTCTGCCATGCCTGAGTATGCTATAGAATGGTACCTTGGTAATGGTGGCTTACCTGGATTGCCTGGTGTAGGGTATGGAGGCTGTCCTGCCACATGTCCTGGCTGTTCGGGGGTGGGGTATGGCACTGGTGGCATTCCTCGCTGAAATTCACAGTCAGTATCTGGATCATGGTGAATAAATCTGATGAACCCTGTTGAAAGAAATCATTATTAACAAATAATGTCAGGCAGTGCTTTATCTCCCAAGTTCCCGCCCCGGAGTCGGTCACTGGCGAAGTCAGAGGCCGAATCTGAGGTGGGCGTGCCTGAACCCTTGTGGATATGGGCACGATAAAAAAGTTCACATCCCATCCAATCCATCTCCCAAGTACCACAATGGCAGTCAAATGGCTCGACTGGGATCCGAACGCAGTACCTACCAGCATGTAGACCTGTGCATAGTGAAATATTGTCTACTATAGTGACATTATTGGAAATAATTAAGTACAAACACAGACATACATACAAACACAAACATACATACATACATACATACATGTGTAAATAGTGTTGTGAAATATCTATTCATACTCCTGTTATCAAGCGATTTAAGAATTCACAATACTAAATTGCAATACTATCGCAATAGTACTATCACTATTGCAATGCTATCGCAATAGTATTTTAACTATCGCAATACTATTGCAACAGTAAAACTGACCGCAATAGTCACCCTTATTTAAATCACCATATTCCTGTATAAAGGAATGGTAAAGCAAGGCTTTTGGACTAGTATGCATATTCAACAATATATAATGTATATTATTGCTTAATATCAACAAGTATAATCTTATAGTTAATTAATAAAACGGTTAAATATGATGGCTATTATATATAACAGGCGCAGCCATTTTGTACCATCCCAGTGAACACGCCATCTGGCGAACTGGTGGTTACGTAATACTTAACGTGTCACTTCAGGAAACAAAACGTACCTGATTTTTGCGAATGCATCACACTGTTCTGTAATACTATCCATCCCAGTAAGCTAGCAATAAGAATATATTATTTTTCAATACAAAATAAACTACCACTGTCTCAGTTTCGAAATAACTATATTATGTTTCGTCCATACATTAATCCACGTAATCAGGACTGACATGATAATTGGTCTTTTCCGTGGCCTGCACATGCGATTCCTGATTGGCAAATGTATATTGCAAGTTATCCAGTCAAGGTACGTGATTACCACTGTCTAGACACACATACATAAATACTTGCCAGTCTTTTTAAGATCACAGGGTATTGTAGGATAACCTGCCGCCCCTACAATGTTAATAGACATTATATCAGCCGTCCTGCTTTATTACTGTAAATAATTCTGTAAAACCCTTGATTATGTAGACTTTCCCATCTAAAATAACAAAACTGACCAATTACATACTGCCAAAGAAAAGAAAATTATCACTTGGGTATTGTAGCCTAAGTGGTCTACCAACAGGCCTAATAATATGCATTTTTTCTTTGTATTATTTAAGAAACAAAAATACTATATAACATTTCGTTCTGTTGATGCAAATTGAAATATATTTAGTTAAATAGTTTATTATACTATCAAGTCATTTATGTTATGTTGCAAGTCTGGTTGATTACAGGAGTTGGATGGAGCTGACGTCACTTTGTCCCAAGCTATAGTACCGGATGCCACAAAAATGAAACAAAATGGCTGCACCCAGTTAGAAGGAATGATCACTTTTTTTATTAACTCTAAAATTATACGTTTTTCATTTCTTAAAGTATCAGTATGTGTTGATGGTCCGGGTATGCATTTTCCAACACATAAGGATCATGTTGGAGTTTAGTCTCCCTTTAATAAGAATTTTCAAGTGTGAACCTTTGCTGCTTCAAACTGCTTTGTTTCACCTTGTTTTAGAGGACATATAAGAGAATACTAGTTATTTCACTTGTGTTAGTTAGACATGTTTTAAAAAATACTTTTGTTAAATAACTGGTATTCTAATGCCAATTCGTCAATGTAATTTTCTCAATAAAATATATGTTTTACACAACATAGAAAAAAAAAGATGTTGCATTTAAAATTTTAATTAAAAAGAAAAACAGGGATGTTTTCCAATAAAACTGCATGTAAACACCAACAACAAAATTGAATCAAAAACATCTTGCATTAGTGAAGAAACTTACATGCTTCCATTCCCCGAGGTAGGGCAAATCCACTTTTCCATTGGTGTCAACATATCGGTTTGGCTTTATCTGCATAACAGATGTCGGTTGGACATACGCCATGCCATTGGCGGGTTGTATGGGTGTGTGTCAGAATCCAGATACATACTGGAATGTTGTAGTTGTTACCTTAATACAATATTAAATGAAATCAACTCTAACAAACATACTCATATGGCATATTTCACGTTGGAAACTTGGGTAATTTTCAAAGAAGCTGATTTTGCGAAATAATTTAATAGCTGAACCTTTTATTCAAATGAGGATTTTTGTTAGGCTTCATAAGCAAAGTTTCCATAAATATATGTGTGATATCTGCCAATTTCCGCTTGGGAGTGGTTTGTATGGATATGAACGTTGTCAAAAATGCACCCAAAATCATGCATTGTGGGCACATTATGATGGAAGTAACACAAGGATTTAACTAAAATATTTGAAACAAGTCCTTTTTATAATTAAGACCTTCTTTATAATTTCCTTGACAATAAAAATACCTGTATCTTTCTTTATTTTTAAACCATAGGTGGGAATTGAGGTTGTTAGGGGCTGAAGTTTGACTCATTTATAACTGTGGTCTTCTACCACAAGCTCAGAAGTTGGGGCGACATCCAAAAGACGGACATGACCGAACAGTTGTAACTGTATCGACATAACAGGGACACAATTAATAGGTGGCTACAAATAATTTTTTGCTGCCTGTTTCATTAATGTTTGCCAGGTATTTAATTACTAAGAATAAATACTTCCTAAATTTTGTTATTTTTACCTTTAATTTAGGCATGTTGATAACCTTGTGATATGCCTTAGCGAGTTCATATCTGATTTGTTTTTGACACAGTAGCTGGTGACTATTTGGTTGTCGACAATTACGCTTTTATTACATATATCCTTTTCTGGCTGTGGTCAAAGTATAGACCACAGCTAGAGGACACTCAAGCTATAGATATTAAGGTTGAAGATAAACCAATGCAATTGCTTCAGTTTTAGGCTTCAGTATAAACTAGTTTTTAAAGTAACATGACATTTGTAGTTAATGTTAAAAGCTGCCTATAATTTAATTTCTGCCTGTTGTTTCTATTCTCTATATCACTGCATGGGACAAAATTGGTTTTATTCCATAAGGAAATGGAACACTGTTTCTTGTTTAAAACATTATGTTGAAAATTAATCACTTTCTTAATATGTGGTATATTCCATGGAACCTTACTGACAGGCTTGCATGGCAGCTGTTCTAGATACTACATTTGTGTAAATGACCCAACTAAATATTGGCTGAAAATAAATACATTTACTTTCTCCACAACTGTACTTCATTCATTTTCAACCAGCTTACATTGATATTTGGGTATGTATTTGACTTAAATACATTTTTTTAAACTTTGTACATTGTAACTCAATCTGATTAAAATTAGCTCTACTGGTATACCTTTAGATCTAACAGCATTGCGTGGACTCCCATGTCCAGGTAACATTTCATCTATAAATAACAATTTAAATATCGACCAATTATACTTCGCCTTTTATACCGTTATTCGGGAGCATACAAATTCTAAAAATATCAGGCGAGACTATTTATGCAATAGGAATCATTTCGTATACCTTTGGCATAATCCCTAATGTTTTCAAATTATTTTCAAATCACTGGCATGATTGTGCAAGTAAGATTTCGATTGGTCGAATGAAAAGTCAACTGGACATGAGCTCCAATGGGGAGCTGTTAGGTCCACAGGAAATAGTAATTAACCAGTGGAACTAATTTTAATTAGATTGATTGTAGCTATAAAGAGTGGAGGCCCGGATTTTATTTGATGGTGCTCTCTCGCAGCTGGATGCCTTCCCTTTCTTCGTTTTCATTTATGTAGTGAGACTTGTCCTCTTCCATCTTGCACCAGTCAGGCCATCCACTAGCTTCTTGTTTCAGACAGAGAAATGTGTTGATGTACTCTGCAAAATGTCCACCACTTTTGGTTTCTTGGTCGTACTGAGTGGTTTTCGTCCAGTGGTAGACCTCGTAAATTGTAAGAATTCGATATCCTTTCTCCACGGCCTTCTTGATTACGGGAGTGCACCAAGTCCCCAGGATGGCCCGTTCTTCATCCAAGTGTCGACATGGTGTCTGGTGCTCTGCATCTGCGCAGGTCTGACACAGGGGAAACTTCAGTTTGCCGTTTGATCTCTAGGGTAGGACCGGATGATAGAGCCCCCTTGGCGGCTTGATTTTTACTTTGGCAATATCGAAGTAGGTTTCGAGAGGTTCGAAATCGTTCATGATGATCGTGGGGTGTCCAACAGGATACTGACAATACTTGTTGACCCATGGATAGAGCGAAGTGAAGTCTACATACTGGATCTTTTCGTCTTTGGCTTTTTCGTAATGAAGCATACTGGCATTTGTCCTACCACCAAAGAAGGGGTCTCTGGGATCCAACCGTTCTTGGATATCTAAGCCATAAACGAACGTCTTCATTTCGGGGTTCTCTTTCAGCTTTTGCTGGTACTTGTGTTCCCAGATATTCACGAGGTTAAATGGCATAACATTTATAAATGAACCTATTTTTATTAACTAGCATTCAATCCGAAATGTTTACCATTTACAAACAACATAAACTCATCAACCTTTGCCTTAACACAACAGGAGGACCTGGTTTTCTTTTAAATTTATTCAACCAGGCATATTTAGACGTCATAAAAAATATCTGCTAAACTTTCGTTGTTGAGTATATATAATTTTGCAGTTAAACACACAATTATAAAACGAACTATCAAGAATATTATAAAAAACGAGTACTTACACATTTCATTTCATGCAAGTTCATTTGACGTCAGTCACCTTCGTAATGATAGAAATGTATGTCTTGTAGCTCTGTCTTCAGCTGTTACCAATCCACTGATGGACATCTCTCAATTATAATTCAATTGTTCACCAAAACAATTATAAACCAAACTATCAAAAATCAAGGAAGGGAGGTAACTTACCATTAAAATGCTTCATTCCATGCAAGTACAGATGTCAAAAGTCATACTGCTAATGACAGGAATTGATGTCCGACAGCTACGCCGTCAGCTGTCACCAGCCCGGTGATGTAATGTATCTTCCATCTCGTCATTGTGGAATCAACTGAAGAACAAAGAGAGAGAGAGAGAGTAAATTGCTGAGGAAAAGATACATACACATGTCATAAGTCTACTTATTAACGTAAGAAAGCTATGTTTGACAGCTACCTGTTTAGCTGTCACCCGCACGGCGGTAACTATCTCCTATCTCTCGCAGTTACGGTACGGACGGACAGACGGACGGACGGACGGACGGACAACTATTTATCTTTTTTTCCGGCGGGACAATTCGAACTGAATGCACGAGGACAAAATTGCTGTCAAAGTGACAAACTTTATTCAATAATTGTACATCAACATTTCATATCACGTAACTCCACCCGTCGCAAGGATGTTGATGGAATCTTCCAACTCTCGTAAGCATGCCTTCGGCTGTCACCAGCCCGACGATAAGTGTCTTCCATCTCTTGATTCCACACGTCCACTAAAGAAAAAAAAAGAGGTAGAAAACATTAGCCAACAGTAACAATGAAACTTTCAAGCAAAACACACAATTATAAAACGAACTATCAAGAATACTGAAGAAGGATTACTTAAGATATTTCATTTCATGCATCCTCATTTGACATCAGTCGTCGTGCTAATAATGCAGGTGTACGTCATTTAGCTGTGCCTTCAGCTGTTACAAATCCATTGACATATATATATATATCTTTGAATGATAACCGATTTCCTCACCAAATATATTAAAAGGCCAACTATCAAAAATCAAGAAGGCAGGTCACTGACCATTAAAATGCCTCATTGCATGTAAGTACAGATGTCGTAAGTCAAACTGCTAATGAAATACATTTATGTGACAGCTACGTACAAAACATTCCTCGACAATAACAATATAACTTTGCAGTAAAACACTCAGTTATAAAACGGACTATCAAGAATATTAAAAAATCGAGTACTTACACATTTCATCTC
The DNA here is from genome assembly GCF_016097555.1 of Gigantopelta aegis. Classification (NCBI taxonomy): domain Eukaryota; kingdom Metazoa; phylum Mollusca; class Gastropoda; order Neomphalida; family Peltospiridae; genus Gigantopelta; species Gigantopelta aegis. Next base: position 47,019,149 of record NC_054702.1, read on the forward strand.
ACGCAAGTGTAGCCCATGTAGTGGCGACAGCGGGTTTTCTCTCAAAATCTGTGTGGTCCTTAACCATAAGTCAGACGCCATATAACCGTAAATAAATAAGTGGGTTGAGTGTGTCGTTAAATAAAACATTTCTTTCTTTCTTTCTTTCATTTCATGCAAGTTCATTTGACGTCAGTCACCTTCGTAATGATAGAAATGTATGTCTTGTAGCTCTGTCTTCAGCTGTTACCAATCCACTGATGGACATCTCTCAATTATAATTCAATTGTTCACCAAAACAATTATAAACCAAACTATCAAAAATCAAGAAAGGGAGGTAACTTACCATTAAAATGCTTCATTCCATGCAAGTACAGATGTCAAAAGTCATACTGCTAATGACAGGAATTGATGTCCGACAGCTACGCCGTCAGCTGTCACCAGCCCGGTGATGTAATGTATCTTCCATCTCGTCATTGTGGCATCAACTGAAGAACAAAGAGAGAGAGAGAGAGTAAATTGCTGAGGAAAAGATACATACACATGTCATAAGTCTACTTATTAACGTAAGAAAGCTATGTTTGACAGCTACCTGTTTAGCTGTCACCCGCACAGCGGTAACTATCTCCTATCTCTCGCAATTACGGTAGGGACGGACGAACGGACAACTATTTATCTTTTTTTCCGGCGGGACAATTCGAACTGAATGCACGAGGACAAAATTGCTGTCAAAGTGACAAACTTTATTCAATAATTGTACATCAACATTTCATATCACGTAACTCCACCCGTCGCAAGGATGTTGATGGAATCTTCCAACTCTCGTAAGCATTCCTTCGGCTGTCACCAGCCCGACGATAAGTGTCTTCCATCTCTTGATTCCACACGTCCACTAAAGAAAAAAAAAGAGGTAGAAAACATTAGCCAACAGTAACAATGAAACTTTCAAGCAAAACA